>NC_090725.1:338176295-338188521 GCF_036898095.1 Palaemon carinicauda
CCAACCGTCCATAGAAGTGAAAAAAGGTTAAGGCCAACCATCCATAGAAGTGAAAAAAAGGTTAAGGCCAACCATCCATAGAAGTGAAAAAAAGGTTAAGGCCAACCATCCATAGAAGTGAAAAAAGGTTAAGGCCAACTATCCATAGAAGTGAAAAAAAGGTTAAGGCCAACCATCCATAGAAGTGAAAAAAAGGTTAAGGCCAGCCATCCATAGAAGTGAAAAAAGGTTAAGGCCAACCATCCATAGAAGTGAAAAAAGGTTAAGGCCAACCATCCATAGAAGTGAAAAAAAAGGTTAAGGCCAACCATCCATAGAAGTGAAAAAAAGGTTAAGGCCAACCATCCATAGAAGTGAAAAAAAGGTTAAGGCCAACCATCCATGGAAGTGAAAAAAGGTTAAGGCCAACCATCCATAGAAGTGAAAAAAAAGGTTAAGGCCAACCATCCATAGAAGTGAAAAAAAGGTTAAGGCCAACCATCCATAGAAGTGAAAAAAAAGGTGAAGGTCAACCATCCATAGAAGTGAAAAAAGGTGAAGGCCGACCATCCATAGAAGTGAAAAAAGGTGAAGGTCAACCATCCATAGAAGTGAAAAAAAGGTTAAGGCCAACCATCCATAGAAGTGAAAAAAAGGTTAAGGCCAACCATCCATAGAAGTGAAAAAAAGGTTAAGGCCAACCATCCATAGAAGTGAAAAAAAGGTTAAGGCCAACCATCCACAGAAGTGAAAAAAGGTTAATGCCAACCATCCATAGAAGTGAAAAAAGGTTAAGGCCAACCTTCCATAGAAGTGAAAAAAGGTTAAGGCCAACCGTCCATAGAAGTGAAAAAAGGTTAAGGCCAACCGTCCATAGAAGTGAAAAAAGGTTAAGGCCAACCGTCCATAGAAGTGAAAAAAGGTTAAGGCCAACCATCCATAGAAGTGAAAAAAGGTTAAGGCCAACCGTCCATAGAAGTGAAAAAAGGTTAAGACCAACCGTCCATAGAAGTGAAAAAAGGTTAAGGCCAACCGTCCATAGAAGTGAAAAAAGGTTAAGGCCAACCGTCCATAGAAGTGAAAAAAGGTTAAGGCCAACCGTCCATAGAAGTGAAAAAAGGTTAAGGCCAACCGTCCATAGAAGTGAAAAAAGGTTAAGGCCAACCATCCATAGAAGTGAAAAAAAGGTTAAGGCCAACCATCCATAAACGTAAAAAGAGAAAAGAAATTACACATCTCTGGTCTTCTGATCTGTTGGTGTTGGTTCTTGCTTGAGTTGTTTACAGATAAATAATGCATAGTTGATTCTTCGGTCAGTAAAGTTTAACAACATTGAGTTTTGTCATTATTTGAAGAGACGATTATTAACCCTTTCACCCCCAGTGGACGTACCGGTACGTTCTTCCAAAACACTGGTATTTACATGTTTTTGCATATTTTTTATAACTTTATGAGAAACTTCAGGCATTTTCCAAAAGAATGAGACCAACCTGACCTCTCTATGAGAAAAACTAAGGCTGCTAATGTGCTTGAAAGTTCAACATACCTTGGGGGTAAAAGGGTTAATGAATCATAGGGAGTAATATCGTTAGTAAAAAAGTTAGAACTGATCGCCTGAGACGAGATATTCAAAGCAATCTCTAATAATTTGTCTTCAAACGATAAGCACTTTAGTGAAGAAGAGAGAGGCTTACCATATATGGTATTTTATTTTAAAGAAATATTAAGAGATACGGTAATGGCGTCTCCTTATTTATAGGCTCCCCCCCAAAGACCCCATCCTTAGCTCACTAGGATGGTGAAGTTGCATATATATATATATATATATATAATATATATATATATATATACATATACACACTATATATGTGTGTGTGAAGACCCCATCCTTAGCTCACAAAGATGGTGAAGTTGCATATTTATATATGTGTATATATATATATATATATATATGTATGTATGTATATACACACACACTATATATATATGTATATATATATATATATATATCCCTAAACTTGAGTAGCTATATTTTAATTATTATCTTTAAAAATATGTATCCCCCATGTGGCAACCCAACATGAAGAAATCATCACCACATAACACGAGACAAACCAAGGGACATTCCTTTACGAAAGGCAATGGGTTACAACGAGACGTTAGAACCCCATGCGAGTGAGGCTCTGAATGACACCAGCTAATAAGATTGAAACGTAACTACGACCGTGTTTCGTGTGCTTTTGCATTCATGAATGGAGCCTCAATCAACGCAGCAGCCTCGCATTGTTTTCATTTTATTATCTCCTGTGTGGCACTACTGGCGTGTGACTCATAATTGAATTGATACAGTATTGGTGATTCCCCAGCGCCTGTCTGTGTGTCTGTGTCTGTCTGTCAGTATGTACTGGGGTTTTAGAGTCTATTTTTGCTTTATTTTTAATGGATTTTTTTTAATGCATTGTTGACAGTTTTCGTGGGTTGAAAATTTTACTGATGGTTTCTTGTTCCACTGTATGGTGTTAATATATATATATATATGTATATGTATATATATATATATATATATATACATATATATATATATATATATATGTATAATATAGATATATATATCTATATATATATATATATATATGTATATATATATATATATATATATTTTATATTAGAATCTCAAATACTTATAGTATCAATATTACTATCTAGAAATTATATTTATGTTTTATTTCCTTCTTCTTCTTCTTCTTCTTCTTCTTCTTCTTCTTCTTCTTCTTCTTCTTCTTCTTCTTCTTCTTCTTCAATAGTAGCAGTAGTCACAAAATTGCAATTTCTATTTTAGCCTTCTTTATCGTCCAATGACATTACGCCTAATTTCTAAATTCTTGTAGTTTTCCATAATTAAAATTTCATATTATAGATACATATTAAAATTCAGAAATTATTGCCATTGATGAAATAATTATATTTTAATATTCGTTAATATCTTTATTCTTAAACAATTCTAATGAGATGCTAAGCATATGTTAAAACAATAGTATTGATTATACGTTTTTTTATTTCGTAATTTGCTAATGTTTTTATTATATTTTTTAATATTAAGATTAAAGTCTAAATAATCATACAGTATGAGCAAGGAGACTTATAATGAAAAGTTTGTAATTAAGATTATATTACTTAAAATCATTTTTATATGACATTCCTGTAACTTTTTAATTTAATCTTGTGTTTTGTTTATGCTTACACCTCTCATAAGCGGCTCCTCTTGGGAAATAAATTAATGAATATTAATAATCTTAAGTGGGTCTCTCTCTCTCTCTCTCTCTCTCTCTCATAAGCAGTAAGATATCTAATAGTAGTTGATTGTGGCAGTCCTCTCTCTCTCTCTCTCTCTCTCTCTCTCTCTCATAAGCAACAAGATATCTAATAGTAGTTAACTCTGCAGTCCCCCCCCTCTCTCTCTCTCTCTCTCTCTCTCTCTCTCATAAGCAGTAAGATATCTAATGGTAGTTGATTGTGGCAATCCTTTCTCTCTCTCTCTCTCTCTCTCTCTCTCTCTCTCTGTAATCCTGAGTGCAAATTTGGAATGTACTTCAGGTTATTCCTTAGAAAGGGGTTAATATAAGATTTATTTAAATTCTTATAACAGAATTGAAGTAAATTATAGTTTATCTGACAATGGGGACATGGAATATATTGTTTATTCATGCTAATAATAATCGAGCTATAGTCTTTCTAAAATTATATCTTTGTCAACATTTTAAAAGTTATTCTGTAAATGTGGAACTCTAAGTCTGAATGTAGGTTACTTTGAGGGAACTTAACGTTTCAAAATAGCTAGGGGAAATTCAATTTGAAAGAAGATAAAATTCCCCTTTGATATAACTGAAATTTTGCAACTGGAAGTTTGAAAATATGGTGGGAAATTTTTTTCGACCGTAGATAAAATTTGTTTTTAATCTAAATGAAGAAACTATACAACGATCCATTTGCAAGCTGTTGAAAGTTAGGCTTCAACCAAGGCTGATATATATATATATATATATATACATATGTATATATATATATATATATATATATAACGTTTCATAAGGAAGTCGGCAAAGATATTTGTGAACGGATCATATCTTCACAAGAAATGAGGTGATAATCCAGATGTCTCGCCTTTTCTTAGAAATCGAGAATACCTTTCATAGAAAACATGATCTTTCATAGAAAACGGTTGAAATCTAAGAAAAGAAAATGGGAACCTCTTCATACCCTTGCTTTCCACCTTCCTCCAGTTCGATATTCGTCCTTCCAACTCAAATCCCAAAGGAACAGAACAGTATAAAGAGGCGTATTTGAATACGTGCTCAACTTACGTGTCAATTTATCTTCAGCTACGTAATCAAATCAAGTTAATTGGGCGTCACGAAATCTCTAAAGATTTGGGCAAACATCGGAACCAGTCGACGCTTGATATCGAGTGTCAGGGAACGTCGTATTTCGATATTATTTCCCAGCTGACCTATATTTCGGGACCATCATTCCAAATGCAATGTTGTTGCCGGAATCCCTTTGCATTATTACTCGGCAAATCACCTGCGATTTCAGACAGCAACGGAACTATGGAGGCCGGTGCAGTTGGTCGTTAGTCAGGGGTCGTTTGGGGTGAATGGTTGGGTCTTTTGATTCTTTCATTTCTGGTGGTGTGTTATTCTTAGATACACATTGTGTTATTCGTTTAGGTGTTTCTTTTATTCCTTGATTTAGATTTATTTGATATACAGGTGAAATTCCAAGTACATTATTATGCATGTATTAGTTTGTCTGTTTTGAAATAGAAAATGTGGAATATATTTCAGTTGATATTATATATTGGATCACGGAAAAGGGGATTTATTTTTCAGATGGATTTTGACACAAATATTCGACACAAATTTTTCTTTTGGTTGTTGTTGCTGTTGTTGTTGTTATTGTTGTTGCTGTTTTGTTGTTGTTGTTATTGTTTTTTGCCCGAGAAATGTGTTTTTTGTATTTACAAATTTTGTTGCCATTAAACATCAGTTTTTGGTCATAATAATGATCAAACAGTATATTCATTAATGACGTCACATCCTACATTCCATAAATGCATGGCAGGAAAACGTGTCTATTAAACATTTAATTAATACAAAGGTTAATATAACTACCGTAAATAAAGGAAACTTTGTACGAAATAGAGAATGGAAGACCATTTCCCCAAATGACTCCTGAGTGAGGGACATAATGGTCCCCCTCATGAAGCTCTACACTGATTAGAGGCAACATCCAATACTTCGATATTTTCTCTCTCGGCTGAAACGAGCCCTTGTCTCGTTCGGGTAATCTATGGCATAGGGGCTACGTCGTTCGGGTAATCTATGTCATATGGGCTACGTCGTTCGGGTAATCTATGTCATATGGGCTACGTCCGTTCGGGTAATCTATGGCATATGGGCTCATCGTTCGGGTAATCTATGGGATATGGGCTACATCGTTCGGGTAATCTATGGCATATGGGCTCATCGTTCGGGTATCTATGGCATATGGGCTCATCGTTCGGGTAATCTATGGGATATGGGCTACATCGTTCGGGTAATCTATGGCATATGGGCTACATCGTTTGGGTAATCTATGGATATGGGCTCATCGTTCGGGTAATCTATGGCATATGGGCTACGTCGTCCGGGTAATCTATGGCATATGGGCTACGTCGTTCGGGTAATCTATGTCATATGGGCTACGTCGTTCGGGTAATCTATGTCATATGGGCTACGTCGTTCGGGTAATCTATGTCATATGGGCTACGTCATTCGGGTAATCTATGGCATATGGGCTCATCGTTCGGGTAATCTATGGGATATGGGCTACATCGTTCGGGTAATCTATGGCATATGGGCTCATCGTTCGGGTAATCTATGGCATATGGGGCTACATCGTTCGGGTAATCTATGGCATATGGGCTACATCGTTTGGGTTATCTATGGCATATGGGCTCATCGTTCGGGTAATCTATGGCATATGGGCTACGTCGTCCGGGTAATCTATGGCATATGGGCTACGTCGTCCGGGTAATCTATGGCATATGGGCTACGTCGTCCGGGTAATCTATGGCATATGGACTACGTCGTTCGGGTAATCTATGGCATATGGGCTCATCGTTCGGGTAATCTATGCCATATGGGCTCATCGTTCGGGTAATCTATTTGAGTTGTTTCCCCCAGGTCGAGGTAAAGTACAGGATTGGATTCTTTATAATTTACTTCGAAGTCTTCTTGGCTCGGAAACCAATCTGAAATCTCTCTAATATTCTAAAAATCTTGTTGGTTTTGAGTAACACGTCCTTAGTTCGTATTCGTGGAGAGGGACTCAATTGGTTTTTAGGAGCAAAGTGAAATTTTGTTGAAGGAAATTATTAGTTTTTTTTTTTCGAGCAGATAAAATAGATTTTCAGACATGATGCATAAAACTATTTTTCTTTTGAAATGTCACTAATTAAAACAATTTTAAATTTTCCTCCTTTTTAAATGAATTGTTAATTACTTATTTACATCTAGTGCAAAATTAACTATCCAGAGTTTCCACACTTACTGTTTTAAATTTTCAAATGGAAAGGGTGTAATGAATATAACTCAAACTTTTGTATTTCTTTGAAGTTAATCAGAACTATTAAATGGTTGATGATTCATAATATACAAAAATGCCTGTAGAGAATAGTAGAGAATAGTGGTATAGCAACGAGTCCCAGTAAGTAGAAGAGACTTGGAGAGTAGAGAAGAACTTGGAGTAGGACAAAAAGTAGTCTTAAGCATAGAAGTTTATCCCTGCTCCTGGTTTGGGAAGAGGATTAGAGGATAATGGAGTTATGGATAGGGATAGGACTCTGAATAAGAGTTGGATTACCAGGCAAATAGGGTTTTCTAAGGAAAGGAATTCTTTTTGTTGGGTGAGGTTTTGCTTAGGTTGAGAAGGAAGAGTTTCAGATGACGGTGACAGCTATGGCGCTGGTACTCGTTGGCCAGCAGCAACTCCGGGACCCGGATGAGGCAGGGTTATTTCTGGTCGGTGAGCTATTCGATGGCTCAACCACGGGGTCCATTGTCCCGTGTTTATTGTAGTATTCCATTCAGATGGTCGAGGCTTGCTTGCAGTCCAAACAGAGACATCTCACTAGGTGGTTGGCTGTGTGTTCGTCCTTGAGTTCACGCTTGTAGATTCCTATCTGGTCAAACAGATCGACTGTCTGGGTATGGTAGGCTACACAGTCGTTACATTCACATGTTGGGTAGTTGTACAACTTCTAAGAAAGGGCGTAATCATCTTAGGTACAGCTGAAAGGAGACCGACATGGTTGAAAAAAAAAAGAAAGGGAAAAAATCTACGGCCAAAACACTGACATTTTCAGTTACTCTGTGGCAGAGCCGAAAAAATCGTATGAATGTGTGGACTCTGTCAGCTGATTGGTCGAAAACTGAGCGATGAGATAAGTTGTCGGTGAATGCCACTGAGATAACTATCATTTTGCTATTGGAATATTCATTGCTTCAATAAAAATCCTGTAATGTCATTGCATTAAAATAATGGATTTCACGAAACCATTTTAATCCCCAAAATGATTTATTCCTTTTTAAATAAGAATTAAAATTACTTTTGGTGATTTTTTGATTTATATTGAAATGGAGAACAAGTGAAATGGTGCGTAATTTCTCAATAGCTTGAATCATAAGGTGTGGTTTAATGGTAAGATTAAGAATAAATCAGCCCGGTTTTCCTGCATGGGCTCATTGTGGCCCATTACTGCTCGCACCAGATTGTGTTTTTAGTCCGAAAGGATTAATATTTTGGATATACAATCAAGGGTGGGTTATATACCAGGGTCTTATGTATTTCACGGGTGGTCACCTGTTCAAATATTGATAACACCAAAAGCGTGGTCAACGTCATTGTGAGTTTTTAGCTTTTATGAATCATATTATTATTATTATTATTATTATTATTATTATTATTATTATTATTATTATTATTATTATTATTAGCCAAGCTACAACCTAGTTGGAAAAGCAAGATGCTATAAGCCCAAGGGCCCCAATAGGGAAAAATAGCTCAGTTAGGAAAGGAAATAAGGAAGTAAATAAATGAGAATAAATTAACAATAAATCATTCTAAAAAAAGTAACAACGTCAAAACAGATATATCCTATATGAACTATTAAGAACGTCAAATATAGAGATGTCATATATAAACTATAGAATGATGATTAAATCGTCGTCTCTCTCTCTCTCTCTCTCTCTCTCTCTCTCTCTCTCTCTCTCAAGTCTTCGTAACAACACAGAGATTATTATGGCATACTGTACATACTTTACTATTCGAGTCACTACGTGAACTACCTATTTATAAAACATAATATGAGGCTTTATATATATTTAAATAGAAGACTCTTCAACACTACGTCGAACCCTCCAACGCACACTGCACCATTCAACCCGATATTGTGCGCTACTTCACTCATGGACGAAAGTCTAACAAAACAAGAGGAAGAGAAATTAGAGAGAATAGTGTGCCTGAGTGTACCCTCAAGCAAGGGAACCCTAACCCAAGACAAGTGGAAGACCATGTACAGAGGCTATGGCACTACCTAAGACTATAGTCAATTCTTTTTAGCGAGCAAATCAGCGTTTTTAGCTCGGAAAAGTTTTCTGATCGCTGATTGGTTAGAGTCATCTTGTCCAACCAATCAGCGATCAGGAAACTTTCCCGAGCTAAAAGGGCACCCCTGCGACTCGGTGCGAGTCTGCCTCACTAAAAGAAAAGTTTCCAGATCGCTGATTGGTTGGACGAGATAACTCTAACCAATCAGATGGCAGGAAACTTTTCCAAGCTAAAAGGGCACCCCTGCGACTCGGTGCGAGTCTGCCTCACTAAAAAAAAAATTCCAGATCGCTGATTGGTTGGACGAGATAATTCTAACCAATCAGATAGCAGGAAAATTTCCCGAGCTAAAAGGGCACCCCTACGACTCGGTGCGAGTCTGCCTCACTAAAAAAAAATTTCCAGATCGCTGATTGGTTGGACGAGATAATTCTAACCAATCAGATAGCAGGAAACTTTTCTGAGATAATAGGGCACCGCTACGAGTCACTGCAAATGCGCCTTATTAAAAAAAATTGAGTATAGTGATTGGGCTATAAATCCAATGAGATTTCCTAACTGAATGACAATCATCATTTTTCTCTTTCTATTTTTATCCAATTGATATCATAGATTGGTGTATCGTATTTTTTTTACGAGGCGAATTGAATTGTACTAAATTAATCTTGGGGTCATTTAAATTGGACGAGGCTTCCAGAGAAAAATTCTCTCGTAAATTTTCGTATTGGGTTTCCACATCCTGGGTTTGGCTGTGAAATATTTTTATTTAGATATTTGAATATGTTACGTTTGGATAATGGTTCCATCTAACCATTGCTTGTGTATTAATTTGTCTTGGTTTATGTCTTAAAGCTTTTATGTTTTGTTACGTTATTGTTATTATTATTATTGTTATTATTATTATTATTATTATTATTATTATTATTATTATTATTATTGTTATTATAATTATTATTTATTATTATTATTATTACTTATTATTTATTATTATTATTATTATTATTATTATTATTATTATTACTATTTATTATTGTTATTATTTATTATTATTTATTAATATTTATTATTATTATTATTATCATTATCATTATCATTATTATTACTTGCTAAGCTACAACCCTGGTTGGAAAAGCAGGATGCTATGATCCCAGGGGCCCCATCAGGGAAAATAGCCCACTGAGGAAAGGAAACAAGGAAAAAGTAAATATTTCAAGAACAGCAATAACATTAAAATAAATATTTCCTATATAAACTATAAAAACTTTAACAAAACAAGAGGAAGAGAAATGACATAGAATAGTGTGCCCGAGTGTACCCTCAAGCAAGGGAACTCTAACCCAAGACAGTGGAAGACCATGGTACAGAGGCTAGGGCACTACCCAAGATTAGAGAACAATGGTTTGATTTTGGAGTGTCGAATAGATGTGAATAGATGCGAATAGTCGTCATGGAAATAATATTGCTTATGAATAATTATTAGTAAATGCTTTGTATATTTCCAGGATTTGTGAGAGATTCTCCTTTTAAATTGAAGCCTTTTTTGCGTTATTCTAAAATCATTTATCACTAGAAACGTTCTATATTTTACATTCGACACCGGAAATGAATAAGCTTCATGACTTCATTTCTAAATCCGACAGTTTGTCGGAAGAAACAGATTTTATGATTGTGATAAAACGGATTTTTTACGTTGTTTATCAATTTGCCTCTTCGTTTTCTATAATTTTTTTGGAAATGTCTGACGGAAGTTGAAATTAATT
The DNA here is from genome assembly GCF_036898095.1 of Palaemon carinicauda. Classification (NCBI taxonomy): domain Eukaryota; kingdom Metazoa; phylum Arthropoda; class Malacostraca; order Decapoda; family Palaemonidae; genus Palaemon; species Palaemon carinicauda. Next base: position 338,186,684 of record NC_090725.1, read on the forward strand.
GCAATTGTTGATGATAATTGCAGTGTTTCTTTTACAAAGATAAACTAGTGTTTGTTTCATAGAAATTCATTGGTCTTCCTCGTTAGTATCTTCAAAGTAAAATGAGTATTTTATAAGGGTTAATTGTAATTTGCTGGAGAGAGAGAGAGAGAGAGAGAGAGAGAGAGAGAGATTATTTATCTGTTATCTAGCATCCTGACATCTAAGGAGAGAGAGAGAGAGAGAGAGAGAGAGAGAGAGAGAGAGATTAGTTATCAGTTATCTTGCATCCTGACATCTAAGGAGAGAGAGAGAGAGAGAGAGAGAGAGAGAGGGAGGGAGTTTAGTTATCAATTATCTAGCATTCTGACATCTAAGGAGAGAGAGAGAGAGAGAGAGAGAGAGAGAGAATGGACGCGCAGTACAATTGCGTTTAGGTTGGCAAGCCAATCTTCTTTCGCTGTTGACAATTACTCGGTATTGAAGTTGATAATTCTGATGTTACTCATCTTGCCAAGACTCTAGGAGTTTATCCTTCCAGTTAGATATCCCCAGTCGTCTCTATCCAGAGCTTTTAAATCAATACTAAGCCATACTACGCCAATCCTCATGTCCTACTTCACGCTTCATAGTCTTCAGCCATGTAGACCTAGGTGATCCAACTCTTCTAGTGCCTTGTGGAGCCCAGTTGAGAGTTTGGTGAACTAGTGTCTCTTGGGGAGTGTGAAGAGTATGTCCATACCATCTCCAACTCCATCATATATATATATATATATAATATGTATATTAATATATATATTTATATGTATATATTTATATATAGTTATACATATATATTCATATATATATTTATGTTTATATATGTGTATATATATATATATATACTGTATATATATATATATATATATATATGTATACTGTATACTGTATATATATATATATACTGTATATATATATATATATATATGTATACTGTATACTGTATATATATATATATATATATACATATATATATATATATATATATTTATATATATAATATGCAAATCATACCATTACACATTTATCTTTACTTTTTATATAATTTTCATTAGGTGAATTTGGCTAAAACTGTGACGAGAGATTACTTTCTAAGTCATAATAAGAAGTCTCTTTGTTCGATGAATTAAATCGACTAATTTAATTGGCCCTTCTGTGACTTGATTCAGTGGGTTAATGAAAGATTAACTGGAATATAGCAAAAGGATATTTTGGTATTTCTCAAGAATTTTTAAGAATCATTGATTGGGATTTGTAAGATGAAGATTAGAATTCTTGTAAACTAACTATTACTACTACTACTACTACTACTACTACTACTACTACTACTACTACTAATAATAATAATAATAATAATAATAATAATAAAAATAATAATAATATAACAATAATTAATAAAAAAAATTCTGGGTTCCGCAATGTTGACAAAATCTAAAAAAATCTAGATATATTAAAAGAGAATAATTATCAAAATGAAGATCCCGAAAGATATAAATTTATATGAATTTTACTGTTATTTGCATAACAAGAATTTGCCAAAATCTACTGTCCAAAATTCTAAAAGTAAGAACAGCTGATATTTGCATAACAAGAATTTGCCAAAATCCACCGTCCAAAATTCTAAGGAGTAAGAACAGCTGATGAATTTATGCCAAATAAATTCACGAAAAGAATGTTTTTTCCGAAAATATGGAAACAGAAAAGCCAAATTTATCTCTCGCAGTCAAATGCCTGAACGAATCCCGGGAGTTAAAACGAATCCCTGGAGATAATCAGTGTCAATCCAGGGGAACATTACGCCAAGGCTTCAGACGTCACAC
>NC_090725.1:338189021-338191521 GCF_036898095.1 Palaemon carinicauda
AGAGAGAGAGAGAGAGAGAGAGAGGGAGGGAGTTTAGTTATCAATTATCTAGCATTCTGACATCTAAGGAGAGAGAGAGAGAGAGAGAGAGAGAGAGAGAGAATGGACGCGCAGTACAATTGCGTTTAGGTTGGCAAGCCAATCTTCTTTCGCTGTTGACAATTACTCGGTATTGAAGTTGATAATTCTGATGTTACTCATCTTGCCAAGACTCTAGGAGTTTATCCTTCCAGTTAGATATCCCCAGTCGTCTCTATCCAGAGCTTTTAAATCAATACTAAGCCATACTACGCCAATCCTCATGTCCTACTTCACGCTTCATAGTCTTCAGCCATGTAGACCTAGGTGATCCAACTCTTCTAGTGCCTTGTGGAGCCCAGTTGAGAGTTTGGTGAACTAGTGTCTCTTGGGGAGTGTGAAGAGTATGTCCATACCATCTCCAACTCCATCATATATATATATATATATATATATATGTATATTAATATATATATTTATATGTATATATTTATATATAGTTATACATATATATTCATATATATATTTATGTTTATATATGTGTATATATATATATATATATATACTGTATATATATATATATATATATATGTATACTGTATACTGTATATATATATATATACTGTATATATATATATATATATATATGTATACTGTATACTGTATATATATATATATATATATACATATATATATATATATATATATATTTATATATATAATATGCAAATCATACCATTACACATTTATCTTTACTTTTTATATAATTTTCATTAGGTGAATTTGGCTAAAACTGTGACGAGAGATTACTTTCTAAGTCATAATAAGAAGTCTCTTTGTTCGATGAATTAAATCGACTAATTTAATTGGCCCTTCTGTGACTTTGATTCAGTGGGTTAATGAAAGATTAACTGGAATATAGCAAAAGGATATTTTTGGTATTTCTCAAGAATTTTTAAGACTCATTGATTGGGATTTGTAAGATGAAGATTAGAATTCTTGTAAACTACTATTACTACTACTACTACTACTACTACTACTACTACTACTACTACTACTAATAATAATAATAATATAATAATAATAATAAAAATAATAATAATATAACAATAATTAATAAAAAAAATTCTGGGTTCCGCAATGTTGACAAAATCTAAAAAAATCTAGAATATATTAAAAGAGAATAATTATCAAAATGAAGATCCCGAAGAGTATAAATTTATATGAATTTTACTGTTATTTGCATAACAAGAATTTGCCAAAATCTACTGTCCAAAATTCTAAAAGTAAGAACAGCTGATATTTGCATAACAAGAATTTGCCAAAATCCACCGTCCAAAATTCTAAGAGTAAGAACAGCTGATGAATTTATGCCAAATAAATTCACGAAAAGAATGTTTTTCCGAAAATATGGAAACAGAAAAGCCAAATTTATCTCTCGCAGTCAAATGCCTGAACGAATCCCGGGAGTTATAAACGAATCCCTGGAGATAATCAGTGTCAATCCAGGGAACATTACGCCAAGGCTTCAGACGTCACACTCTGGATTCGGAAAAATGCAAAAATTCTTGCGAAAAACAAATCCGTATTGCTAGGATCAGCTGTAGGACGTGAGCCCCAATCCCTTGGCCTCTCTGAGGGGGAGGAGATGAGGACAGTACCTCGGAAAATGCAAAATCTTGCGAAAAAACAAATCCGTATTACCAGGATCAGCTGTAGGACAAGAGTCCAAATTCCTTCGCTTCCAAAATCCTTAGGGTAGGGGGCGGGCTGGGCCAGGGGAGGGTGTGGGGGGTGGGGGGTGAGCAGATGAACAGTGCCAGGGTGGCGCTTGTCGTATGTCATATGCAAAGGTCCGGAATGCATTTCCGTGTCTGCATTCACCAGTTGCATTTCAGTTATAAAGTCTGGGCAGATACATGCGTGCATCAGTACTTAAACCTTGGATCCAATTTGGAACCCCAAAATACAAAGAGGGGGGGGGGGGGGATGAGGGCAGGTGTCACTTGTCCTATGTCATATGCAAAGGTCCGGAATGCATTTCCTTGTCTGCATTCATCAGTTGCATTTCAGATATAAATTTTGGGCAGATACTTGCATCAGTAATAAAACCTCGGTTCCAATTTGGAACCACAAATACAGAAGGTGGGGGGGGGGGGGCAGATGAAGACAGTTCCAGGGTGTCACTTGTCCTATGTCATATGCAAAGGTCCGGGAATGCGTTTCCGTGTCTGCATTCATCAGTTGCATTTCAGATATAAATTTTGGTCAGATACTTGCATTAGTAATAAAACCTCGGATACAATTTGGAACCACAAATACAGAAGGGGGGGGGATAAGGACAGTGCCAGGGTGGCACTTGTCCTATGTCATATGCAAAGGTCCGGAATGCATTTCCGGGTCTGCGTTCACCCGTTGCATTTCATATATAAAGTCTGGGCAGATACTTGCATCAGTAATAAAACTTCGGTTCCAATTTGGA
>NC_090725.1:338196521-338206521 GCF_036898095.1 Palaemon carinicauda
AATAACTGTTAAAATTCTTACCTTAGAGGTTTGGCCCAGGGTCAATAACTGTTAAAATTCTTACCTTAGAGGTTTGTCCCAGTGTCAATAACTGTTAAAATTCTTACCGTAGAGGTTTGGGCCCAGTGTCAATAACTGTTAAAATTACTGCCCTTACGAGGTTTAGCCCAGTGTCAATAACTGTTAAAATTACTGCCTTAGAGGTTTGTCCCAGTGTCAATATCTGTTAAAATTCTTACCTTAGAGGTTTGGCCCAGTGTCAATAACTGTTAAAATTACTGCGTTAGAGGTTTGTCCCAGTGTCAGTAACTGTTAAAATTATTACCTTAGTGGTTTGGCCCAGTGTCAATAACTGTTAAAATTACTGCCTTAGAGGTTTGTCCCAGTGTCAATAACTGTTAAAATTCTTACCTTAGAGGTTTGTCCCAGTGTCAATAACTGTTAAAATTCTTACCTTAGAGGTTTGGGCCCAGTGTCAATAACTGTTAAAATTACTGCCTTAGAGGTTTGTCCCAGTGTCAAAAACTGTTAAAATTACTGCCTTAGAGGTTTGGCCCAGTGCCAATAACTGTTAAAATTCTTACCTTAGAGGTTTGTCCCAGTGTCAATAACTGTTAAAATTACTGCCTTAGAGGTTTGTCCCAGTGTCAATAACTGTTAAAATTCTTACCTTAGGAATTTTGGCCCACTGTCAATAACTGTTAAAATTACTGCCTTGCAGTTGCAATATATTGTCAAAGGTTATTCCCACCACCAGTAAGTGTGGTGAATGACTTCAAGGGATGCAATTTTAAAAAAACTTCTGTTAGATTATATACTATGCCTGATGCTTTTAGAAATATGGATTCAGCTAGACTGTCCCCAAGTAAGTTTCAGGCAACCGACCCCTTGTTGAGGAATAATGGAGGGAGAGAAGAGAATCAAATAGAGGTATATGATTAACTTTTGTATATAGTTGAATAAAATGTATAAATGTATGAATATTCTCGCTTATACATGATTTGGTATGACTGTATAATGCTTGCGTCATTATATCAGGGCTGCTAAGTATATGAGTATTAGAGTATATTTGTTACGCATTTTTTTTTAAATTCAAGATGTAAAAATAGTTTCTTTCTGTCTTTCTATTCAATTGGGTTTCGAACGTAAAACTCTTTTTTTTTTAAATTCAAGATGTAAAAATAGTTTTTATCTTTCTGTCTCTATTTCAATTGGTTTTTCGAAAAGTAAAACTTCTCGAAATAGAAAGGAGTTGGGAAAATAGATAGCCCGCCTAATTAACGAAAAAAAAAAAAAAAAAAAAAAAAAAAAAACAAGTGATTTGCACGCCCGAGCCACCATTAAATAGCGTTAAAGTCCTTGTTATCATTGTTTCTTCGCCCAATAAACTGAGTTTATGACGCTGCTGAAACCATTCAACAGAAAGGCTTCCAAGTAAGTGTGAGCCTTAATGAGGAAGCGGATAGAGTTGTTTTTAAACATGCTTCCTGAAACAATTTTCTGGAGTGAACACAATTTTACATTTTCACGTTGTGCTGTGTTGCTTTTCAACTCAAATATTTGCTGAACTGGACTTTGATCTTGCTAATGTACTTTGAGAGAATTTCATTCAATATCTTATTTATCATATCTGAATCTGTAAGGCTATAGTCCATTTCTTTTAGCGAGTCATATTTGCACCGACTCGCAACGGTGCCCTTTTAGCTCGGAAAAGTTTCCTGATCGCTGATTGGTTATAGTCCATTTCTTTTAGCGAGTCATATTTGCACCGACTCGCAACGGTGCCCTTTTTAGCTCGGAAAAGTTTCGTGGTCGCTGATTGGTTAGAATGATCTTGTCCAACCAATCAGCGATCAGGAAACTTTTCCGAGCTAAAAGGGCACCGCTGCGAGTCGGTGCAAAAATGACTCGCTAAAAGAAATGGACTATAGTAAGTTGCCAAATGGTTTGATGCTATATATCATTATATCAGCACTTGATCTCTCTCTCTCTCTCTCGTCTCTCTTCTCTCTCTCTCTCTCCTCTCACGAAAACTTCATTTATTCTGTCCTACATTGCAACAAATTTGATATTTCATTATATCAGCACTTCATCCTCTCTCTCTCTCTCTCTCTCTCTCTCTCCCTCTCGCTCTCTCTCTCAAACATCATTTATTCTGTCCTACATTGCAATAAATGTGATATTTCAATACATCAGTACTTGATCTCTCTCTCTCTCTCGTCTCTCTCTCTCTCTCTCTCTCTCTCATGAAAACATCATTTATTCTGTCCTACATTGCAATAAATGTGATATTTCATATATCAGCCCTTGATCTCTCTCTCTCTCTCTCTCTCTCTCTCTCTCTCTCTCTCTCTCTCATGAAAACATTTATTCTGTCCTACATTGCAATAAATTTGATATTTCATTATATCAGCCCTTGATCTCTCTCTCTCTCTCTCTCTCTCCTCTCCTCTCTCTCTCTCTCTCATGAAAACATTTATTCTGTCCTACCATTGCAATAAATTTGATATTTCATTATATCAGCCCTTGATCTCTCTCTCGTCTCTCTCTCTCTCTCTCTCTCATGAAAACATTTATTCTGTCCTACATTGCAATAAAATTTGATATTATCATTATATCAGCACTTGATCTCTCTCTCTCTCTCTCACTCTCTCTCTCTCTCTCTCTCTCTTTAATATGAACCCATCTTATCCACGTCGAATAGTTGAAAAACAATTTCTCCCCCAAGAGAAAAACAACAAACAAATAAAAAAACCCTAACCCAGAGACCCTCCCAACCGAGAGGGGATGTTGTCAACCATCATTTAATGGCTCGCGGAAACGATACTTATCATCTCTGCCTTTCTTCCCATGTTTGCCAACGTCTTAAGGTCGTCATCATTTGCCAAATAGGGAATTTATGGCCAATTTTGTGATATATTGTGCTTGTATTCATTGCCAGGGGGAAATTTACGACTTTCTTCGCCAGTGGGTAAACACGATTTACGACCCTGTGTCAAGAAATGCCGGAAGATGTGGTATTCATGACTCTTTCAATATGTAGTGACTGAGCTGAAAGATATGCTTGAAGGATTTACTCTGAGAGAGAGAGAGAGAGAGAGAGAGAGAGAGAGAGAGAGAGAGAGAGAGAGCAAGTGCTGATATAAATATTGAAATGTCAAATTTGTTGGTATATAGGACAGAATAAATGATGTTTTCATGAGAGAGAGAGAGAGAGGAGAGAGAGAGGAGAAGAGAGAGAGAGAGAGAGAGAGAGAGCTGGTATAAATAATTGAAATATTAAATTTGTTGCAATTCAGGACAGAATAAATGATGTTTTCCATGAGAGAGAGAGAGAGAGAGAGAAGAGAGAGAGAGCAGAGAGACGAGAGAGGAGAGATTAGATTAATTTTGGGTTTTCTGGCATCCTGATTTCTAAGGGCATCGAGAGAGAGAGAGAGAGAGAGAGAGAGAGAGATTGATTGATTGATTGATTGATTTGGGATTTTCTGGCATCCTGATTTTCTAAGGTCACATAAGAGAGAGAGAGAGAGAGAGAGAGAGAGAGAGAGAGATTTGCTTCTGTAAATATAGAAAGAAAAGAAAGGGAGTATTGCGTTTTTTCGTTCATGAATTCATATTTCCCAAGTTTTGCTTCAATTGAAAAATAATATCGAATGGAGGAGACGATAACTTTTAAAATTAAAACAGTAACAATTATAAGGCTTAATATGTTAATACACATATCCAATATTAGTGCTCAACAAACCATTTTTTATTGGCTCTGTTAATTTTCAACTGTTTCCTCTTACGAATGCATTCAAACTTAACGTGAATCTACACTTCCTTTTCCTCACCAATCACTTCTGAATTCAAGCAAGTTTTAAGCTCATTATTTTAGATCAGATTCTATAGTTTTTCTTTCTTATCGTCAGTCAAATGAAACTGGCCTCTCCAACTTCCTTTAAAAAAAGAGTTCCTTCTTCATTAAAGGTGTACACTGTTGAAAAACGTAATTTTAATCGGAAATCCTCCGTAAAAATAAACGGATCTCAGCCATATTTCAGTAAAATACAGGCGACCGTAATTTTCCTCTACTTTGTTCTTATATTTTATGGGTTGTTGACCGTAATATCACTCCTTAACGTCAATATATCCGTTTTTAAAACGGTAAAAATCCTAGAATAAATATTGCCAGGCATTTACCGTTTCTTTAATACAAGCTGTAACTTTCTGTCCACATAATCACCATCCCTTGTGAGAGGCCTTTGTAGTCTGGCATTAAGGTTCGATTTGCAATGTTCAAATTCTGAAATAATATATGCTATCTTGAAATTTTTTTTTTCACGTATTTTCCTATCAGCATCATTATTTAAAATATTTACCTTTTTGCAACCCTAGCAGGACCAGCTGAACTCGCTGAGTCCCTGGTTAGGCTGGAGGAACGTAGAGAGTAGAGGTCCCCTTTTTTGTTTTGTTCTTGTTGATGTCGGCTACCCCCCAAAATTGGGGGAAATGCTTTGGTATATGGATGGATGGATTCACCTTTTGTAACAATTTTGGGTATAAAGATTAATACCTACCACTTAACCTCATTTTTCACGTATTTTCCTATCAGCATCGTTATTTAAACTGTTTACCTTTTTTGTAACAATTTTGGGTATAGAAAAAAATACCTACCACTTAACCTCATTTTTCACGTATTTTCCTATCAGCATCATTATTTAAAATTTTTACCATTTTGTAACAATTTTGGGTATAGAGACCAATATGTACCACTTAACCTCAATTTTTCTCCTGTTAACACCTGAAATGGGATTCAGGACGTCAACAGGAATCTAAAAACCCATATTTAATTTAAACTTGAGAGCGGGGTAGGTGCAAGGAACCTCCCCTAAATGCCGGTCTACTTGGGAATTATTTTATTATGATTTTTTCCTTATCTATCAATATGGAAAACTTGAGCTAGAAATATTACCAGAAAATTCTTGGAATTCCTCGAAGACTTTGGAGCGAGGATATTTTAATTCGGGTTTGTGAGGCTCATTTGCCCTGGGATACGATCCCCTTTTTCCAGGTTTAATTGTCCGAATATTTTAAGAAATTAATTTTATTTCAATTCAGTTCTCATAATAGAAGCGCCGGAGAGTGGAGTTTTAAGTACACACAAGTAGATAATTATATTGTCGTTTGTCAAATTATATTTTATATTTTCATTTGTATTTTACTCTTTTTTTTATTATCTTCTGATCTTTAGATGAGCTGCTTTGTGACTTTAAATTTCTTTTAGTCTCTGAGACTACCCAATTTGAATTACTTGATTACTTGAAGATATTGTACATATAGACACACACATATATATATATATATATATATATATATATATATATATATATATATATATATATATATATATATACATATATATGTGTGTGTGTGTGTGTGTATTCACACATGTATGTGTGTGTGTGTATATATATATATATATATATATATATATATATATATATATATATATATATATATATATATATATATATATATGTATATATGACAGCAGGTCGGGAGGAAAAAGGAAACGAAGATTGGACAAGCGCTTTCGTGTTATTATTACACCTCTTCACGGTCTTATCTAAGACCGCGAAGAGGTGTAATAATAACACGAAAGCGCTTGTCCAATCTTCGTTTCCTTTTTCCCCCCGACTTGCTGTCATCTTGAGACATCGCACGTTCCAGCGATTTGTCATTAATATGTATATATATATATATATATATATATATATATATATATATATATATATATATTTATATATAAATATATATATATATATATATATATATATATATATATATATATATATATATATATGTTCATATATATATACACACACACACACATATATATATATATATATGTATGTATATATATATTATATATATGTTCTAACATGTATATATATATATATATATATATATATATATATATATATATACACACACATACACATATATACAAACACGTTTAAGAAGTACTAGAACAGTAAATATCACATACCAATAGGATATACCTCAATGGAAAATACCTGATATATTCAACACTTTATTGCAAAACAAACAAACAAAAATATCTCATAGATTGACAGACCATGGGAGTAGGTGTATATTTATGTATTTATTTGTGTATATTATATACGAACTAACACGAATATCAAAACACTATATCGCAATTAAATCTTGAATGACTTTCGAAGTCAATCAACACATCATGTTAAAGGTTTGTTCATCGGGAAAGGAATGGGAAGGGTCTCAAGTCAGTAGGATATATATATACATATATTATATACAGTATTTATACATATCTTTTTCCCGAGCGCGTTTTCTCTGTGTTGTGATAGAGAAAGACGCTCGGAGAAGCTAAAAAAATTCTACCGGGTTAATAATTTCACATAATATGTTAAACCTCGAAATACGTTCCGTATATTATTTCGTTTAGATATTTTCCTGATTACGAAATATCATAAATAATATCGCTAGATATTGTATATTTTCCTGATTATAAAATATTTCAACCTGCCATTAATATTTTTATAAAAGGTAAAATACACTCTTTGTTATGTTTCGTATATTATTTCGTTTAGATATTTTCCTGATTACGGAATATCTTAAATAATGTCGTTAGATATTTTATATTTTCCTGATTATAAAATATTTCAACCTATCATTAATATTTTTATGAAAGGTAAAATACACTCTTTGTTATGTTTCGTATATTATTTCCTTTAGATATTTTCCTGATTACGGAATATCTTAAATAATTTCGTTACATATTTTATATTTTCCTGATTATAAAATATTTCAACCTATCATTAATATTTTTATGAAAGGTAAAATACACTCTTTGTTATGTTTCGTATATTATTTCCTTTAGATATTTTCCTGATTACGGAATATCTTAAATAATGTCGTTAGATATTTTATATTTTCCTGATTATAAAATATTTCAACCTATCATTAATATTTTTATGAAAGGTAAAATACACTCTTTGTTATGTTTCGTATATTATTTCCTTTAGATATTTTCCTGATTACGGAATATCTTAAATAATTTCGTTACATATTTTATATTTTCCTGATTATAAAATATTTCAACCTGTCATTAATATTTTATAAAAGGTAAAATATACACTTTTTGTGATACTCTCCATCTCGTGTCGTGTTCACTTCTTACTTTGATCATTTGAGATTGTATGATAAAGTATTACGAAGAATTATTTCTTGTAAGGTGAAACGAAATACAGTATATTGCATGACGAATGTATAGACTTGAATCTATTCAACCTTGCATTACTTTCTATTTCGTTATTTATTTTAGTTAAGTTTTTATGGAAGTGTCTGGTACTCCTAAATAAGTTCATTTACTTATAGGCATGCATTTGATTTTTTTTAGAAATATAAGTTTTTAATTAATGAACCAAATGAACTTCAATTTCCACATTAGTATTTTTCACATAATTAATTGAATATCGTTTATATTTTCCCTTCGGTTTCCACATTATTTTTTTTGCAATTAAAAAAAATCCTGTAATCATTAATATACCATATTTCGTATTTGGAGGAAATTAATAGGATTAGTTTGGAACTATTTTTTTCTAAAATCAAAGATTTTTTCGAAAGGCGACCTTATTTAAATAGTTCGTGTTGGGTTATTTTAAATATTTAAAATCTTATGAAGCTATACATAGCTTATGATAAACAGCATCCAACTAGTTAATAAAAACGTTACTCATAATTTCCATTTTCTTATTTTAAGTAAATTGATATGCCATTAAAACATTCCGTATTTCATTTCCTCACTGGGCTATTTCTCCCTATTGGAGCCCTTGGGCTTATAGCATCTTGCTTTTCCAACTAGCTTGTAGCTTGGATAGTAATAATAATAATAACAAGTGAGCAAGTCCTGAACGCGGACATGGTCCTCGTAGAGGACATACCTCCGCCAAGGTGACCTAGAGCGCCATATGTCCTAGAATCATGAATTGATGTGACTTCGACCTTCACATGACCTTGACCTTCACGTGACCTTCAAGTGACCTTGACCTTCACGTGACCTTGACCTTCACATGACCTTGGCTTCAAGTGACCTTGATCTTCAAATGTACTTGACCTTCACGTGACCTTGACCTTCAGGTGACCTTGACCTTCACGTGACCTTGACCTTCACGTGACCTTGACCTTCAAGTGACCTGCTTGACTTTTGACCTTCAAGTGATCTTTGTTCATTTGCCACTGATACTTAATATGACATTGATATAATGCACCAATATGACCTTGACCTTTGACCTTTATAAATTTGAACATCACCCATGGGTTGCGCCTGGACTAGGACTTCCCTGTTGGCTTATGCAAAAGTCAGTGCTTTATTTCTGTCTCTTGATATGGCCACTTATGTCATAGTGACACCAGTGACCCCTGTGACCTTGACCTTGGGGTGACCTTGACCAAAATTTAATCAGTTCTTCCATACACATTGGGGAACTACTTGGCCAAGTTTGAAGTGATTCCGTGTAGAAATGTGGCCTCTACGTTGTCCACAGACAGACAGACAAACAAACAAACAAACAAACCGAACCGAAAACATAACCTCCTGGCGGAGGTAATTATTCCTTTTTTCCTTTAATCACTGGGCTATTTTTCCCTATTGGAGCTCTTGGGCTTATAGCATCTTGCTTTTCCAACTAGGAGTGTAGCTTGGATAGTAATAATAATAATGATAATTATTCCTTATTTCCTTTCCTCACTGGGCTATTTTTCCCTATTGGAGCCCTTGGGCTTATAGCATCTTGCTTTTCCAACTAGGGTTGTAGCTTGGATAGTAATAATAATAATAATAATAATAATAATAATAATAATAATATGTATGGTAACAATATGTCAATTTATTTTTTAAAAAATGTATTTAGAGTAACTTTTTACTTGGAATTTTTACTTAAATTCCTAAGGATTCTTTTTTGAGGTAACGAAATACCGTAAGTGTTTAAATGAGTATTATTCCTCTACAATCCTTCTGTGGATCTGAACCTCCAAGAAAATTTCTCCAAGACAAAATATGTGTAGAGTTTAGCATGTAGTGAAGTGTGGCGTGCAGTTCCCGTAGACTTTATCTCCGGACGCCCTCCTGGCCTGTCAAGCCTCTAGTATTTTTTATTTCTTTCATCCCATAGTCAACATATTCGTTTTCTATGCTTCCCTTTCCGATCTAAGTGTTTACAACCCGTTTTTTATACGGCCTGCCTACCTATCTATAATTTCTGATTTATTTTTATAATTTCTCTTAATTTTAAAGATTTTTATTATTTTTTTCATAAATTATATATATATATATATATATATATATATATATATATATATATATATATATATATATATATATATATATATATATACATATATATATATATATATATATATATATATATGTATATATATATATATAGATATATATATATATATATATATATATATATATATATATATATATATATATATATATATATATATATATATAATATATATATATATATATATATATATATATATATATATATATATATATATATATATAATATATATATATATATATATATATATATATATATATATATATATATATATATATATATATATATATATATATATATATATATATATATATATATATATATATATATATATATATATATATATATATATATATATATATATATATATATATATATATATATATATATATATATATATATATATATATATATATATATATATATATTTTATATATATATATATTATATATATATATATATATATATATATATATATATATATATATATATATATATATTTATATTTTATATATTTCAAGATTTTTTTTTTTATTTCAAGAGTTTTTATTTTATGTTATATAAAGAATTTCATTTTTATTGATTTAAGAAAATTGATTTAAGAAAATTGTAAATTTAAAAAA
>NC_090725.1:338211521-338221521 GCF_036898095.1 Palaemon carinicauda
TAACTATATGCATCCAGTTATTAAAAATGTTTTCTGCATTAACTGTATGTATCCAGTTATTAAAAATGTTACCTGCATTAACTGTATACATCCAATTATTATTTTTAAATGTTTTCTGCATTAACTATGCATCCAGTTATTGTTATTAAATGTTTTCTGCATTAACTGTATGTATCCTGTTATTAATCTTAAATGTTTTTGCATTAACTGTATGTATCCATAAATATTACATAAACTTTTAATGCTATGACCAGTAGAAAAGGCTGATACGAACACATTATTCAAAGCATCTCTCTTTACACAAAGTTCAGAAGGAATGGTTATAAAAATCAAAGTATAAAGACTTCAGATATCTAGAAATATATGGGAGGTTACGTCTGACGAACTAATCACTTTTGCTTCAAGGAAAAGTTCATTCTCTATTGGGTGTTTTCATTCAGGGTTTAGACTTTTAAGGCGATTATCTTAATTTGAGGTAATTTGCATGAATTCAAGGTAATATTTGTAAGGTAATTTCGGTTTTTTAATTAAATTTGAACTTTTAAGGTAATTTGCATGATTTCAATGTAAGGTAATTTCGGTTTTGTCATTAATTTAAACTTTTAAGGTAATTTGCATGATTTCAATGTAAGGTAATTTCGGTTTTGTCATTAATTTAAACTTTTAAGGTAATTTGCATGATTTCAATGTAAGGTAATTTCGGTTTTGTAACTAAATTTAAACTTTTAAGGTAATTTGCATGATTTCAAGGTAATTATATTTTTAATGTAATTTCGGTTTTGTAACTAAATTTAAACTTTTAAGGTAATTTCCTTAGATTGAGGTCATTTGCATGATTTCAAAGTAAGGATATTTGCAAGGTTATTTAGGTTTTGTAACTTATCTTCAAATTTAAGGAAATTGGAAAGGTTTTAAGGTAATCTAAGGTAAAAAACAGCTGTAAGGTAATTGCCGCATGCTTAAGATTAATCCCTGATTGGGTCATTAGAGGAATTAAACCAATTCTATAAAGTGCAGTTCCATAATTAAATATCTTTGGATTCTTTTTGACTTAATGGTGTGATGCTACAACAATTTGCCAACATTTTTCTCTAAATGGTTGCAAATTTGATTTCCTCATGTGCTGCTATAGCTGATTAAATATTTTGAATGAAATCATTATTTAATTTTGCAATATTTAGAACGACTATGTTGCTGAAAATCACGTCCTGCTAGAAAAAATAGCTTATTCAGGTATCACTATTAATATAATTTTGGTATCAAGTTTGACTAGATGACAATAATTGCTTGAAGAACTTAATCGTGTGTGCCACTAATGATATAGTTTTGGTATCAAGTTTGGCTAGATGACAATAATTGCTTGAAGAACTTATTCGGGTGTGCCACTAATGATATAAACTTTGTATCAAGTTTGGCTAGATGACAATAATTGCTTGAATATAAGTTGTTCTGACTCCGACCTGAATAATAAGTGGAGAAAGATGTCTTTCCATAAGGTTAAGTCGAAATGAAAGAATGTTATATATTTTACGAGACTTAAGTATTCATGTAAAATAAGAGGATGTTGATATTAGCCCCCACATTTGAGTACATTTGGATAATAATGTGAAATTGAAGAACTGTTGTTGTTTAATATATGAAATAGGAGTAATAATATAGATGTAAGGAAGACTTATATGCCCTGATTAATATTCAATCTGAGTGAGGTGGTGATGCTGAAAATATGAAATGAAAATTATTAGTGATTGAACTTATATGATGCAAAATTAGTTCATAGATTCAATGCTATAAAAATTAAATTGAAGAAGCCAATGATTTTACTTAAGTGAATTTGAAAATGGCATTGCTTTTATGAAAGTAAAAATGATGAAGGTAGCGATTTTCTTGTTGAGGAAATGAAGATGATAGTGATTTTATGGAAGTGAAATGGAAGGTGCCAATAATTTTATGGAAGTGAAATTGAAGGTGCCAATGATCCTATGGAAGAGAAATTGAAGGTGCCAATGATCTTTAGGAAGTGAAATTGAAGATGATAGTGATTTTATGGAAGTGAAATTGAAGGTGCCAATGACCCTATGGAAGTGAAATTGAAGGTGCCAATGATCTTGCAGAAGTGAAATTGAAGGTGCCAATGATCTTGCAGAAGTGAAATTGAAGGTACCAATAATTTTATGGAAGTGAAATTTAAGGTGCCAATGATCTCATGGAAGTGAAATTGAAGATGATAGTGATTTTATGGAAGTGAAATTGAAGGTGCCAATGATCTTATGGAAGTGAAATTGAAGGTGCCAATGATCCTATGGAAGTGAAATTGAAGGTGCCAATGATCCTATGGGAGTGAAATTGAAGGTACCAAATGATCTTGCAGAAGTGAAATTGAAGGTGCCAATGATCTTATGGAAGTAAAATTGAAGGTACCAATGATCCTATGGAAGTGAAATTGAAGGTACCAATGATCCTATGGAAGTGAAATTGAAGGTGCCAATGATTATATGGAAGTAAAATTGAAGGTACCAATGATCCCATGGAAGTGAAATTGAAGGTACCAATGATCCTATGGAAGTAAAATTGAAGGTACCAATGATCCTATGGAAGTGAAATTGAAGGTGCCAATGATTATATGGAAGTGAAATTGAAGGTGCCAATGATCCTATGGAAGTGAAATTGAAGGTGCCAATGATCCTATGGAAATGAAATTGAAGGTGCCAATGATCCTATGGAAATGAAATTGAAGGTACCAATGATCCTATGGAAGTGAAATTGAAGGTGCCAATGATCCTATGGAAGTGAAATTGAACGAGCCAATGATCTTATGGAAGTGAAATTGAAGGTGCCAATGATTTTATGGAAGTGAAATTGAAGGTGCCAGTGATCCTATGAAAGTGAAATTGAAGGTGCCAATGATCTTATGGAAGTGAAATTGACGGTGCCAATGATCCTATGGAAGTGAAATTGAAGGTGCCAATGATCTTATGGAAGTGAAATTGAAGATGATAGTGATTTTATGGCAGTGAAATTGAAGGTGCCAATGACCCTATGGAAGTGAAATTGATGATGCCAATGATCTTATGGAAGTGAAATTGAAGGTGCCAATGATCTTCAGGAAGTGAAATTGAAGGTGCCAATGATCCTATGGAAGTGAAATTGAAGATGATAGTGATTTTATGGAAGTGAAATGGAAGGTGCCAATAATTTTATGGAAGTGAAATGGAAGGTGCCAATAATTTTATGGAAGTGAAATGGAAGGTGCCAATAATTTTATGGAAGTGAAATTGAAGGTGCCAATGATCTTATGGAAGTGAAATTGAAGGGACCAATGATCCTATGGAAGTGAAATTGAAGGGACCAATGATCCTAGGGAAGTGAAATTGAAGGTGCCAATAATCTTATGGAAGTGAAATTGAAGGTGCCAATAATTTTATGGAAGTGAAATGGAAGGTGCCAATAATTTTATGGAAGTGAAATGGAAGGTGCCAATAATTTTATGGAAGTGAAATTGAAGGTGCCAATGATCTTATGGAAGTGAAATTGAAGGGACCAATGATCCTATGGAAGTGAAATTGAAGGGACCAATGATCCTAGGGAAGTGAAATTGAAGGTGCCAATAATCTTATGGAAGTGAAATTGAAGGTGCCAATAATTTTATGGAAGTGAAATGGAAGGTGCCAATAATTTTATGGAAGTGAAATGGAAGGTGCCAATAATTTTATGGAAGTGAAATTGAAGGTGCCAATGATCTTATGGAAGTGAAATTGAAGGGACCAATGATCCTATGGAAGTGAAATTGAAGGGACCAATGATCCTATGGAAGTGAAATTCAAGGGACCAATGATCCTAGGGAAGTGAAATTGAAGGTGCCAATAATCTTATGGAAGTGAAATTGAAGGTGACAATGATCCTATGGAAGTGAAATTGAAGGTACCAATTATCCTATGGAAGTGAAATTGAAGGGACCAATGATCCTAGGGAAGTGAAATTGAAGGTGCCAATAATCTTATGGAAGTGAAATTGAAGGTGACAATGATCCTATGGAAGTGAAATTGAAGGTACCAATGATCCTATGGAAGTGAAATTGAAGGTGCCAGTGATTTTATGGAAGTGAAATTGAAGGTGCCAATGATCTTACAGATGTGAAATTGAAGGTCCCAATGATCCTATGAAAGTGAAATTGAAGGTGCCAATCTTATGGTAGTGGAATTGAAGGTACTAGCAATTATATGGAAGTGAAACCGAAGATGCTAGTGATTTTACGGATGAAATATTGAAGATGCTAATAGTTTTATGGAAGTGAAATTGAAGATGCTAGTAATTATATGGAAGTGAAATCGAAGATGCTAGTAATTTTATAGAAGTGAAATTGAAGATGCTAGTAATTTTATGGAAGTGAAATTAAAGATGCTAGTAATTTTATGAAAGTGAAACTGAAGATGCTAGTAATTTTAAGGAAGTGAAATTAAGATGCTAATAATTTTATGGAAGTGAAATTGAAGATGTTAATAATTTTATGGAAGTGAAATTGAAGATGCTAGTAATTTCAATGAAGTGAAATTGAAGATGGTAGTAAGTTTATGGAAGAGAAATTGAAGATGCTAGTAATTTTATGAAAGAGAAATTGAAGATGCTAGTAATTTTATGAAAGAGAAATTGAAGATGCTAGTAATTTTATGGAGTGAAATTGAAGAAACTACTTACTATTGAAAGTTGTAATTATATTAGTCTCTGTAATTAATAGGAGGAAATGCTAGTGATGTGTAATGCATTTAACTAGCTCGAATAATAATTGATAATTAGATGAGAATAACTATTGATATTTTTATCCCACGCACTATGTGTTTATGATATCGGTTCGTATAGTGTTGCCTTTTGTAATTATGTAATTATATTGTGCATATCTTGGGAAGAAATATTAGAATAGAAGCCGTATGCCTTCAAAAAAGTAAAAGGACTTTTCATTCGACAGAGTTATAACAAAATAATTGTATGTAACAGACTTTGATTTCCAGCACCATATGACATTATATTGTATAAAATTTATCAAAACTGTTTCTTTTGTGGTCAAAATGAAAGTTTGTATTCCTGTATAAATCTTCTAAGAACAAAATTGTTGGCAAGTTGTTCCTCTACAAACCTTAGAACAAAATTGTTGGCAAATTGTTCCAGTATAAACCTTAGAAAAAAATTTGTTGGCAAGTTGTTCCTATACAAACCTTAGAACAAAATTGTTTGCAAATTGTTCCTGTATAAACCTTCCAAGAACAAAATTGTTGGCAAGTTGTTCCTCTACAAACCCTCTAGAACAAGATTGTTGGCAAGTTGTTCCTGTACAAACCTTCTAAGAACAAAATTGTTGGCAAGTTGTTCCTGTATAAACCTTCCAAGAACAAAATTATTGGCAAGTTGTTCCTCTACTAACCTTTTTAGAACAAAAGTGTTGGCAAGTTGTTCCTGTACAAACCCTCTTAGATCAAAATTGTTGGCAAGTTGGTTCCTCTACTAACCTTTTTAGAATAAAATTGTTGGCAAGTTGTTCCTCTACAAACCTTAGAACAATATTGTTGACAAGTTGTTCCTGTACAAACCTTCCAAGAACAAAATTGTTGGAAAATCTTTCCTCTACAATCCTTCTAGAATATAATTGTCGGCATTTTTTTCCTCTACAAACCTAGGAACAAAATTATTGTTAAGTTGTTCCTCTACAAACCTTGTAGAACAAAATTCTTGGCAATTTGGTTCAGTTTAACTACAGGATAACATTTACCCAGAACCCTTCAAAACATGATACCAAAACGTGGAACATTCTAACCCTGCAAGGTGGTGCGTCAGACCGTAGACTCCCTAAAAAGATTTCGCACAATAAAAAAGGTACGTAGTAGCACTGTCGAGCTAATGTTTATGCTATTCTGACCGAGTGGGATTATAATATCCTAATTAAGATTAGATAGTAGAAAATACTTTCCTTTTTTTCATCTACCAGGTAAATCTATTCACGGAATTTAAAGATGGAGGACCAAATCTCATCTATTTACAAAATCTGTTTCGTGTTTATCCTGGTTCCACCATGTCTCTACTTATGCTGGAGAGCAGTGTCTTACTTAGATTCTAAGCTATTCAAAAGCAAAGTCAAATGTACAATAGAAAAGCTAGAGTTATTTTAGCAGGTCAAAATTATAAAAGGAGTACAGAAATATTAGTTCAGGTCCATCCTTCGTTTTCAAATGTTTTAGAAGAATCCCTAAATGGCAACTAATCCCTAGAAATTCATTCCCTAAATTGCAATTAATCCTTAAATATTCACCCTTTTCCATGGTTCAAGTACAAATGACTAGATAATGTTCATCTGACTACTCTTACTTTGTGCTTGCATGATAGGAATGGTGTTCATTTATACAACAGGTTCTTACAAATAACGCATTTCAACGTAGTAATGAACATCGTCTTACACGGTATTTACAACATATAATATGGCAGTTTGTTATAAATGCTCTATCTATATATACATATACATTAGGAATGGTAACATAGTGACACATATTTACAATCTCAGATAATTAATAGCAACTTGATATGGTGAAGAGGCCCTTGCGTAGGAGTCTATCAGCACCTCTCAGGCCGGGAGCACACTAGCGACTCTGTGGCGCCACAGAGCCACAGCATCGTGTGGCGGGGATGTGGTCTCCCATAGGTTTCCATTGTTTTCAAGTTTTGCCGCGCAGACTAGCGACTGTGGTAAGCGACTGTGGCTCGCTGTTGGTCATCCCCGCCACAGGCGTGGCGTGGCTTCGTGGCACCACAGAGTCGCTAGTGTGTTCCTGGCATTAATATGACAAATAGTCCTCACTAGTTCGCAGACTAGCGACTGTGGTAAGCGACTGTGGCAAGCGACTGTGGCTCTCTGTCGCTCATCCCCGCCACAGGCGTGGCGTGGCTTCGTGACGCCACAGAGTCGCTAGTATGCTCCCGGCCTTAGTATGACAAATAGTCCTCACTAGTTCCTTAAATGCAGGTCTCGCTACAAGTAGCCAAATGCTTTTTCACTATCGTTTACAAAAACTATATACAGTGGAATCTAGTTCACATTAATTTTGTGCAGTTGATAAAAACTTTTAAGTATTGTTTCATGCGTTTAATACACTGTTGATTTTCGTTCACATTTTATAAATGAATTATCTCACCATCAGAAAAAAAAAACTACAGTAGTGTGTCGAGAATATTTCGTTCACTGTTTTTCGTTCAAACGAACATTTATTGCACGATAATAGTCCCATAGAGACGAAATATATATAAATTTTCCCTTCCGTTAATTGGATGAAGAATCTACTTTATATTTTGTGCAATTTATAAAAACTTTCAAGTATTGATTCATGCGTTTAATACATGGTTGCTTTTCGTTCACATTTTACAAATGAATTGTTATCTCACCATGAGGCATCAGGAAACATTACCAAAAAAAAAAAAAAAAAAAAATCACTGATTGATCTTCGTACCAAAATATTTCGTTCACTGTTTTTCGTTCAAACGAACATTTATAGCACGTTAATAGTTCCCACAGAGACGAAATATTTATATAAATTTTCGTCTCTATTAATCTGATGAAGGTATTGTGACCATTTTCGAACTCTTAGTTTGGGATTTTCAATTGACTTATGTTATTCAGTTCATTTTTTCATACAATTGGAATCATTAATATTTTGAAGTTCCATTTTAATATCTTATGCTAATGATGAAATTAACTGGTTATAAATTATTTCTGCAATAGTTCTTTATTTATTCATTTCTATACATTTTTCCCTTCACTCCAAGATTTCTTAATTCACTAAAGGTTTCCATGCAGTTCATCAAATCATATTTTATTTCCTTTACATTATTATCTTAAGAAAGAGCAGGAAATCGCATAGAGTAAATACGCTAGGATTCTCCATGTATTAGTGGATGTTAATCACATTCTTTTGGAAGACTAAATTCTTTAAAAGAAAACTATTATTTTTCTTCGCTATTTCAAAAATATTGATCCAATTTTATCTTTGTCATCATCACTGTAATGCGAAATACTGTAATGTCTTTTGTATTCTAACACTTTCAATATTAGCACTACTGTAGTTACATATTGGTGCGCTTCATGTATTTCAACTACGATCATTATGAAGGCAACTTGGTTTTACAAAAATGAGAATTTTTATGTATTATCGTTTTCTATTATAAACTTTCTTTTTCCTATTCAGTCAGATTAGAACACTGAGATAAGATCAAAGTTTTTCGTTTATAAAAAAAAAAAAAAAAAAAAATCCGAGGTCGACCCACTCGAACCACTGAACAGTTCAGTACAGTTGGCGGTCAGCACTCGTGTTCTTGCTCCAGCTCCAGCTCAGGGCTAGTCAGCGCGTGCTGGTAACTAGGACTCTTGACGTAGGTCGAAAGAGTCCTGATGGAGCAAGGCGTTGCCATGGCGGAAGGCGCAGGACCTCCAGTGCTATAAGGCCCCGGCATATTGTCGGACATGGAGTGCGACCTCACGTGTCTGTGGTCGAAGTTATAGTCGCACTTGAGGATCTTGATGAACGCCGCCTTGAACGTCTTATTGAAGATGGTGTAGATGATCGGGTTGATCGTGGAGGAGACGTAGCCCAACCAAAGGCAGACGTTGGCGAGGTGGTCCGAGACTTGGCAGTCCGGACACGCGGCGAAGTAGATGTTCAGGAGGAAGAAGGGCGTCCAGCAGATGACGAAGGCGAAGAACACCAACCCCAGGACTTTAGAGGCCTTCTGTTCATTGGCAACGGCGTTTGCCGCTAGGGCATCTCTCTTCCTCGTGGGGAGGAAGCGCAGATGCCAGGCGGCCGTGCCTACCAGCTGCAACCTGAGGGCCTTCAGTTTGAAGTTCCTCGTCTCCCGGGCTATGGATTCGGGCGTCTGTGTCGCCTGCTCGCACTTATGGATATTTGAGAACTCGTAATGAGTGGCGTGTCCGTTCGCGTATGTCCCTCTGTAGGAGGTCCTCGGCGTGAAGGTGAACGAATGCGTCTGCTGTTGGGGCTTCCTCCTGACGGAGCGGTAGCGCCCCATCGTCCTAGCCTTCCCCGCGGGCGCGTCGCTGGCGAACTTGGCCTTCTTCCGGAGGAGGTGAACGGTGAGGGCGTAGCTGACGACCATGATGACCATGGGAATGTAGAAGGCGCACAGAGACCCGAAGATGAAGAAGGTCTGGTTGTTGATGGTGCAGACATAGTCGGCGGGCATGATGTTGGTCGTGTCCACGATGCCCAACACCGTGATGATGGACGTGACAAGCATCGCTAACAGCCAAACGAGGACGACCTTGATGCCAACAGTCTGAAGTGAAAATATGGAAGAAAGATGTACTTTAAGTGAAAATAAGATGTTAAGTGAAAATAAGGAAAAAAGATGTACTTAAATGGAGCAGTATTAATATGGTATTCAACTATCCTTATGTCATAGGAGAGACCATGTATATTGCAATTGCTTTCATTCTGTGCAAAAAGAGGCCTTGTATTATATAAATGCTTTAAGTCTGTGCAAAGATATAAAATGGAAAGCGAGATTATATATATATATATATATATATATATATATATATATATATATATATATATATATATATATATATATATATATATATATATAGCAATGCTTTAATTCTGTGGCAAAAGATAAAAACGAAAAGCAATAATATATATATATATATATATATATATATATATATATATATATATATATATCTGTATCAAGAGAATGCAAGCATCCAAAACTAGGTAATTAATAATGTAATATTGACACTTGAACGCAAAACATGCAATAATAAATAATAGTTTTAGCGTTATTTTGCCTTATGTACTACGATAATGGAGAGAAACTAAATATTACTATTATTATCATTATCATTACTTGTTAAGTTACAGTATATAGATGTGTGTATGCCTGTATGTGCATGTATGTACATACTTATGTATTTGTTCATTAGACCACTTCCTCTATCAAGGGGTTA
>NC_090725.1:338226521-338229021 GCF_036898095.1 Palaemon carinicauda
ACTTGGAATCGAACGCTGGCCCTTCCTAATGAAAGGCCAGCGTTCGATCCCAAGTATGAGGTAGAAATTTATTTCTATTTGAACACGATGTTGTGTTGATATTTATCCATATGTATATATATATATATATACAGTGTATATATATATATATATATATATAAATATAAATATATATATATATATATATATATATATATACACATATGTATATATATGTGTGTATATATATATATATATATATATATATATATATATATATATATATATATATATATATAAATATATATATATATATATATATATATATATGTATATATATATATATATATATATATATATATATATATATATATATATATATATATATATATATATATATATATATATATATATATATATATATATATATATATATATATATATATATATATACTGTATATATATATATCCATCAATAGTATTTTTTCTAACTTGAAATGAGGTAGACGCCAAAAGACTTCAGTAACCTATTAGAATCTAAGAAATACTTTATCGGTGATAATAACAACACCATGTTCTGTGTTTTGACTCCAGCAATTGCACATACCCGAATGAGACACGGATCTATAAATCCGCATCTTGTGTACTGAACCAGCTGACTGAGCTGATGATATTATTATTATTATTGTTATTATTATTATTATTATTATTATTATTATTATTATTATTGTTATTATTATTATTATTATTATTATTATTATTATTATTATTATTATTATTATTATTACTTGCTAAGCTACAACCCTAGTTGGAAAAGTAGGATGCTATAAGCCCAAGGGATTCAAGAGGGAAAATAGTCCAGTGAGGAAAAGAAAAAAAAGGAAAAACTACAAGAGAAGTTTGTGAATGAAAATATTAAATCTAGTTGGAAAAGTAGGATGCTATAAGCCCAAGGGCTCCAACAGGGAAAATAGCCCAGTGAGGAAAATAAAAAAGGAAAACTACGAGAGAAATTTAAGAATGATAACATTAAAGTAAATCTTTCTTATATAAACTATAAAAAATATTATTATTATTATTATTATTATTATTATTATTACTTGCTAAACTACGACCCTAGTTGGAAAAGTAGGATGATATAAGGCCAAGGACTCCAACAAGGATAATAGCCCAGTGAGGAAAAGAAAAATAAAAAAGGAAAAACTCCGAGAGAAGTTTAGGAATGAAAACATTAAACCTTGTTGGAAAAGTAGGATGCCTTGAGCCCAAGGGCTCCAAAAGGGAAAAAATAGCCCAGTGAGGAAAAGAAAAAAAGGAAAAACTATAAGAGAAGTTTGAGAATGAAAACATTAAATCAAGTTGGAAAAATAGGATGCTATAAGCCTTAGGGCTCCAAGAGGGAAAATAGCCCAGTCAGGAAAAGGAAAAAAGGAAATCTACGAGAGAAGTTTAAGAATGATAACATTAAACCTAGTTGGAAAAGTAGGATGCTAGAAGCCCAAGGGCTCCTAGAGGGAAAATAGCCCCGTGAGGAAGATAAAAAAAAGGAAAGACTACGAGAGAAGTTTAAGAATGAAAACATTAAACCTAGTTGGAAAAGTAGGATGCTATAAGCCCAGGGGCTCCAAGAGGGAAAATGGCCCAGTGAGGAAAAGAAAAAATGAATAACTACGAGAGAATTTTAAGAATAATAACATTAAAGTAAATCTTTCTTATATAAACTATAAAAACAAGATATAATATTGATACAAACACTGATACAGATACGACCTCTCGGTAAAGGGTAGAAGTGGGAATTAAGGAATTCGGGAATCAATTACCTAGGAATCCCGCGATTGCCCCAAAGGGCATGACGACCAAGGACACGAGCAAGTCCGCCACCGCCAGGGACATCAGGAAGTAGTTGGTTACGTTGTGAAGGCGCCTCTCCAAACATATCTGAGGAAGGACAGAGGAAAGGAAATACTTGGGTTAGTTTGTTGTTTAACGCGATTTTAAAGCAATATTTTGTATACTTAGATTTATCTCAATATATGTTTTTTAATGTATATATATATGTATATATATATATATATATATATATATATATATATATATATATATATATATATAGTAACTTTTCTATGTAATTTAATTGATTTAATAGTGATTTTCTTGAGTATTGCAATATAAGCAATAATGATTTTTTTTCAATCTTTTATTAAATTTCAATTCTAAAGACTTTATTAAATATCTATATATTTAAAATGATTCTACCTCATTAATCTTTTCTCCTTCCAATGATATTTCATCTTCCATTGCATATTCCGTTCTCACTGTTCACTGGAAATTCATTTGATAGGACTCCACTAACATTAACTCTGCACTTGCTTTGCTTGTGAACAGACGTAATCAAATTTACATACTCAAGAGGAATTCCAAAATAACGCAGGATTCCACAAAATTAGCCACTTCACTATCAAAGGCTATTCCATAGTCCACAAATATCATCAAAAGTGCATTTATATAATCTACACATTTG
>NC_090725.1:338239021-338243154 GCF_036898095.1 Palaemon carinicauda
ATTAATGGATGGGGAATGGAGTGGATGGGAGTCTGGGAATCCTAATGCAAGGGGACTGAAGAAGGAACCCTAGTTGTATGGGCGTGGGCGTGGGAGGAGAAGGTTGGGACTTTTAATGTATTTAAGGAAGCAGGAACCCTATAGTCCATTTCTTTTAGCGATGCATATTTGTACCGACTCGCAGCGGTGCCCTTTTAGCTCGGAAAAGTTTCCTGATTGCTGATTGGTTGGAATTATCTCGTCCAACCAATCAGCGATCCGGAAACTTTTCCGAGCTAAAAGGGCACCGCTGCGAGTCGGTGCAAATATGCATCGCTAAAAGAAATGAACTATAGTTGTATGGGAGAGAGAGAGAGAGAGAGGAGAGAGAGAGAGAGAGAAGGTTGGGACTTGTAATGTCTTTAAGGAAAAGAGTAAAGCAAAATTTATAGATGTTTATTGAATTCTGAAGGAGGTTTTTTTGTGCCTCAAATATACAGTAAAGAAGGATCTCACTTGCTTCTTTATAGCTCATTGCCATAGCCTCTGTACCATAGTCCTCCATTGTCTTGGGTTAGAGTTCTCTTGCTTGAGGGTACACTCGGGCACACTGTTCTATCTAGTTTCTCTTCCTCTTGTTTTGTTGAAGTTTTTATAGTATAGGAAATATTTATTTTAATGTTGTTACTATTAGTATATTTTATTTTTCCTTATTTCCTTTCCTCACTGGGTTATTTTCCCTGTTGGAGCCCCTGGGCTTATAGCATCTTGCTTTTCCAACTAGGGTTGTAGCTTAGCATTTGATAATAATAATAATATACAATGTCTAAACCTAATCGTGAGTCTTGCATTCAAAGGTAACAAATATCACAAGGTTTTTTTTCTCCCCTTTTAGGAGAAACTCGAGTTGACGTTCCATTTAACTGCAGTCTTCCCCCCTTCTCTCTCTCTCTCTCTCTCTCTCTCTCTCTCTCTCTCTCTCTTTTAAGAACTTCGGTGCTCATTAAGAAAAAGACAGGCTCTCTCTCTCTCTCTCTCTCTCTCTCTCTCTCTCTTTTAAGAACTTCGGTGCTCATTAAGAAAAAGACAGGTTCCCTCTCTCTCTCTCTCTCTCTCTCTCTCTCTTGTAAGAACTTCAGTCTTCATTAAAAGACAGGTTATCTCTCTCTCTCTCTCTCTCTCTCTCTCTCTCTCTTTTAAGAACTTCGGTGCTCATTAAGAAAAAGACAGGCTCTCTCTCTCTCTCTCTCTCTCTCTCTCTCTCTCTTTAAGAACTTCGGTGCTCATTAAGAAAAAGACAGGTTCCCTCTCTCTCTCTCTCTCTCTCTCTCTTGTAAGAACTTCAGTCTTCATTAAAAGACAGGTTATCTCTCTCTCTCTCTCTCTCCTCTCTCTCTCTCTCTCTTAAGTAATTAAGTCTTCATTAAGAAAAAGACAGGTTCTCTCTCTCTCTCTCTCTCTCTCTCTCTCTCTTTTATCCTACACCAGTACTAAAAAAAAAGACAAATCATTTCATCTCCAATTTTACAAACATGTCCTATATGATTCTCTCTCTCTCTCTCTCTCTCTCTCTCTCTCTCTCTCTCTCTTTTATCCTACACCAGTACTAAAAAAAAAGACAAATCATTTCATCTCCAATTTTACAAACATGTCCTATATGATTCTCTCTCTCTCTCTCTCTCTCTCTCTCTCTCTCTCTCATATCTTACACCAGTACTACAAAAAAAGACTTCACTTCATCTCCAATTTTACAAAAATGTCCTATATGATTCTCGTCTCTCTCTCTCTCTCTCTCTCTCTCTCACACACACCCTTTTTCCTTTGCTCTGTCAGTAATGGCGAGCGAAAGAGAGCATTCAATGGATTCGGCAGGAGTGGACTTGTGAAGCAAATTTCAGAACGTTAGCAAAAGTCAAATTCAAAACGTTTTTAAAGTTGAAATTTAACGATGTTAAATCATGCAGTATATATACATGCTCACGAACGTTTTTGCCTTTTATTTGACTATCTCGAATACTTGGTTTCTGTCTCTTTTTCTCTGTCTCTTTTCACTACATGTCTCTCAGTTTTAAGCCTCCTCTTTTCCATAAGAATTTCTCTTATTTTTTTATTCTCTCTGTAAGACCTATTGAATTTTTGTTTCTGTCTCTTTTCTCTGTCTCTCTTTCACTGTATGTCTCAGTTTTATGCCTCATTTGCATAAGAATTTCTCTTATTTTTTTTTATTCTCCGTAAAACCTATGGAATTTTGGTTTCTGTCTCTTTTCTCTGTCTCTCACTTCATGTCTCTCAGTTTTAAGGCTCCTCATTTGCATAAGAATTACTCTTATTTTTTTATTCTCTCTGTAAGGCCTATGGAATTTTTGTTTCTGTCTCTTTTCTCTGTCTCTCTTTCACTGCAAGTCTCTCAGTGTTAAGCCCTCCTCTTTTGCATAAGAATTTCTCTTATTTTTTTTATTCTCTCTGTAAGACCTATGGAATTTTTGTTGACATAATCAAGTTTTAAGGTTGAGAAAAGAATTGTTTATTAAAAGAACACAGTATTACTCTCTGTAAGACTTATGGAATTTTTGTTGACATAATCAAATTTCAAAATCGAGGTAAAGAATTGATTATTAAAATAAAACAGTATTAAGCAAAATATAGTTTTCATGTTAAAGATATTTTTTTCCAGTAATATCTGGGTAAAAATAACCACCTTGCAAGATCTCAGTTTATTCATTTCAAGATAGCGTAATCATTGGAAGATATCTAGCACGTTATATCTGTTCCATAAACTGGATGTGATGTTAGCCTTTATAGGGACCAAAATCACCTTCTAGTACACTGTGCGCTATATATGATCTGACGTACCCAAGCTGCAGATAAAGAGGCAGGAGAGGCAGTTTGTAATAATTTCAACCCCCCCCCCCTTCCCCAGCCCCTCCCCCGCCCCCTTTTGGGAAATGCAAACTCAGCATATGTTTTATCCAATGGGGCTCTAGGCACGAAAGGGCTTGCCTGATGTATGATAATTATCATACCTGAGCAAACACGTGTTGCTCTTGATAACGTTCCGGGTGAAAAA
Source organism: Palaemon carinicauda (assembly GCF_036898095.1). Taxonomy (NCBI): domain Eukaryota; kingdom Metazoa; phylum Arthropoda; class Malacostraca; order Decapoda; family Palaemonidae; genus Palaemon; species Palaemon carinicauda. Next base: position 338,242,068 of record NC_090725.1, read on the forward strand.
TTCTTTTACTTTTTTTTCGTTTTTGGAATTTTTCTTTTAAAAATAGTTTTCGAAATCGAGAAATATGATTTGCCCGGCGAGATTCTTTTAATTAATTTTTCCCTAGGGGGAAATACATTTTGGCAGTACTATTAAATCTACAGGCGAATTTGTTTATCACTCACATAGGAATAATAAATTTTATTTTATGATTAGTATTTTTGCGTTATGGTTTAACTTTTGGATTTACATTCTGGATTAAGGATGCTGTCAGTTTCTATATCGGCCGTTGTTCCTGGCATAACCGAGTCGCTTCTGGAACTCTCCTCATGCTTCTGTTTTCCATTCTAACACCCCACCAGGAGATGACAGGTCTGACGTGTCCTTTGCAAAAAAAAAAAAAAAAGTTTTTTTTTTTTTTTTTTTTTTTTTTTTGGTGTGGAGTTTGTGCTACTTAAGAGTAATCGTTTGGTCATTCCATTACCCTTTGTGTTTCAATAAATATGGGACGTTATTCAAGCATTATGTATTTTCAATTAATCGTTCAGAGTAATTTGTTTTAATATATACCAAATGGACCCTTCCCTTGAGATGGTTGGGTCGGTTTAAGTCTGTAAATTAGGTTTATAACATTTATAGTCATTGGCGTTTTAAAAGCTTTGGTCATTTATATCTTTACTCTTGGGAGGGCTGAGTAGGTGGTCTCCATTCTAATTGAATTAACCTTGATATATATATATATATATACATTATATATATATATATATATATATGTGTGTGTGTGTGTGTGTATGCATACATACATACATACATACATATAAATAAATTTCTATTTCATACTAGAATCGAACCCTAGCCCCACAAATGAAAGGCAAGGTCGCTACCAACCTCGCCACCAGAAGTTTTAAAACAAGTTGGAACCTAAGTGCTACCTGCAATTCAGGATTTGCAGGATTAAAACACCAGTCTCTTTACCAGCGAATTTTCCCCAAATTCTCCTCTCATCAGCTGACAGTATTGATATATACTTCACGTGCATACATGAATTAAATTAATCATCCATACATACATGGAAATACATGAAAATACATATTCATAAGAACATACT
>NC_090725.1:338248654-338251154 GCF_036898095.1 Palaemon carinicauda
CTCTGGCTAACCTTCTACCTATCTGTTTATCTTCCCATTTTATTAGTCTGCTGTCCTTTGATTTTATTACTTATCATTTATGATGTCTTCATCCTGTTTTTGTTTTTCAACATGAGTGAAGTTTCTTCCTAGTGAATATTGATTTTAGCCTCGACGATGCCGTTTTCTATATAATCCACTCACCCCATTTTCTTCAACCCACATGGTTTTTGTAGATTTTGGTATCTGATAAAGTGTTGCAATTTGTAAACTAAACAAGTTCTTACAACTTTGACATGTGCATATCTTAAACGATTTCCGACGGTAGGATTCAAGATAGGATTGCAAAACGGATTTAAGATAGGATTGCAAAAAGGATTCAAGATAGGATTGCAAAAAGGATTTAAGATAGGATTGCAAAAAGGATTTAAAATAGGATTGCAAAAAGGTTTTAAGATAGGATTGCAAAAAGGATTCAATATAGGGATTGCAAAAAAGGTTTTAAGATAGGATTGCAAAAAGGATTTAAAATAGGATTGCAAAAAGGTTTTAAGATAGGATTGCAAAAAGGATTCAATATAGGATTGCAAAAAGGTTTTAAGATAGGATTGCAAAAAGGATTTAAAATAGGATTGCAAAAAGGTTTTAAGATAGGATTGCAAAAAGGATTCAATATAGGATTGCAAAAAGGATTTAAAATAGGATTGCAAAAAGGATTCAAGATAGGATTGCAAAAAGGATTTAAGATAGGATTGCAAAAAGGATTTAAAATAGGATTGCAAAAAGTATTTAAAATAGGATTGCAAAAAGGATTTAAGATAGGATTGCAAAAAGGATTTAAGATGGGATTGCAAAAAGGATTTAAGATAGGATTGCAAAACGGATTAAGATAGGATTGCAAAATGGATTTAAGATAGGATTGCAAAACGGATTGAAGATAGGATTGCAAAAAGGATTCAAGATAGGATTGCGAAAAGGATTCAATATAGGATTGAAAAAAGGATTTAAGATAGGATTGCAAAAAGGGAGTGAAGCTTCCAGAGCTCAACTTGTGTCGCAACAACTTCATTGCTGATATTTAGTCACTGAACACTGTTTCGCAGGAGGAGTCCATATGTAGGAACCCTGGATGTTCTAAATTGATTTATTGTACAGTGTAGATACAGAGATTTCTCCATTTTATGTGTAAACAAATCCATATACGTAAAGGGCAAGGTTAAGTGATGCTGAAAGTAAAGACGAAGATAAAATCCTTTCCATTATTGGAAGTGAAGGTTCTTGTCCTAGTGTGGTGGCCGATTTGGTAACGTCCCTGACAGGTGAACGCCAGACTGGGGTTCGAGTCCCGCTCAAACTCGTTATAGTTTCTTTGGTCGCGGCAACCTCACCATCCTTGGTGAACTAAGGATGGGTAGTTTGGGGGGAACCTATAAGTCAATCTGTTGAGTCATCAGCAGCCATTGCTTGGCCCTCCTTGGTCCTAGCTTGGTTAGAGAGGGGGAGGGGGGGCCCTTGGGCACTGATCATATGTATATATGACCAGTCTCCAGGGCAAAATCAAGAATTCAGGACGTGACAAAGGCTATTATTATTATTATTATTATTATTATTATTATTATTTGCTAAGCTATAACCCTAGTTGGAAAAGCAGGATGCTATAAGGCCAGGGGCTCCAACAGGGAAAATAGCTCAGTGAGGAAAGGAAACAAGGAAAAATAGAATATTCCAAGAACAATAACATTACAATGAATATTTCCTAATAAACTATAAAAACTTTAACAAAACAGGAGGAAGAAAAATTAGATAGTGTACGCGAGTGTACCCTCAAGCAAGAGAACTCTAACCCAAGACAGTGGAAGGCCATGGTACAGAGGCTATGGCACTACCCAAGACTAGAGAACAATCGTTTGATTTTTGAGTAAATTAACAAATGTCTAACCCTGGGTTTAGATAATGGAATAAGGGCATAGTATTGTACTAATGACTTTGATCTGTAAAGAAAATGGAAGAAAAAACTGAAAAGACAATATTGTCCTTCGTGAAGAAATATATTTTCAAGATGTTATTAAGCAGCTGGTGTAATAAAAGCTGCGTATTTATAACACTGACAGGCTGTGTTTTTCTCTCTCTCTCTCTCTCTCTCTCTCTCTCTCTCTCTCTCTCTCTCTCTCTCTCTCTCTCTCTCTCTCAAAAGCTGCGTATTTCTAACATTGACAAGCTGTGTTCTCTCTCTCTCTCTCTCTCTCTCTCTTCTCTCTCTCTCTCTCTCTCTCTCTCTCCTCTCTCTCTCTCTCTCTCTCATCTTTACAATCATTGCAAACCACATCTTTTGAAAACTGAAATATCAAAAAGAACACTCCACACTCTCTCTCTCTCCATCTGACTTCCACTTGTCTTTTTATATTCATCCTTTGCAATGAGGTACACTCGGGCACACTATCTCTCTTATTTCTCTTCCTTTTATTTTGTTAAAGTTTTTATAGTTTATATAGATTTTTATATTAATGTTGTTACTGTTCTT
>NC_090725.1:338256154-338268654 GCF_036898095.1 Palaemon carinicauda
TGATAGGATTGCAAAAAGGATTCAAGATGGGATTGCAAAAAGGATTTAAGATAGGATTACAAAAAGGATTCAAGATAGGATTGCAAAAAGGATTTAAGATAGGATTGCAAAAATGATTTAAGATAGGATTGCAAAAATGATTTAAGATAGGATTGCAAAAAGGATTCAAGATAGGATTGCAAAAAGGATTTATGATAGGATTGCAAAAAGGATTCAAGATGGGATTGCAAAAAGGATTTAAGATAGGATTACAAAAAGGATTCAAGATAGGATTGCAAAAAGGATTTAAGATAGGATTACAAAAAGGATTCAAGATAGGATTGCAAAAATGATTTAAGATAGGATTGCAAAAAGGATTTAAGATAGGATTGCAAAAAGGATTCAAGGTAGGATTGCAAAAATGATTTAAGATAGGATTGCAAAAATGATTTAAGATGGGATTGCAAAAAGGATTCAAGATAGGATTGCAAAAATGATTCAAGGTAGGATTGCAAAAATGATTTAAGATAGGATTGCAAAAAGGATTTAAGATAGGATTACAAAAAGGATTCAAGATAGGATTGCAAAAAGGATTTAAGATAGGATTGCAAAAAGGATTTAAGATAGGATTGCAAAAAGGATTCAAGGTAGGATTGCAAAAATGATTTAAGATAGGATTGCAAAAAGGATTTAAGATAGGATTGCAAAAATGATTTAAGATAGGATTGCAAAAAGGATTTAAGATAGGATTACAAAAAGGATTCAAGGTAGGATTGCAAAAATGATTTAAGATAGGATTGCAAAAAGGATTCAAGATAGGATTGCAAAACGGATTTAAAATAGGATTGCAAAAAGGATTTAAGATAGGATTGCAAAAATGAATTAAGATAGGATTGCAAAAAGGATTCAAGATAGGATTGCAAAAACGGATTTAAAAGAGGATTGCAAAAATGATTTAAGATAGGATTGCAAAAATGATTTAAGATAGGATTACAAAAAGGATTCAAGATAGGATTGCAAAAAGGATTTAAGATAGGATTGCTAAAAGGATTCAAGATGGGATTGCAAAAAGGATTCAAGGGAGGATTGCAAAAATGATTTAAGATAGGATTGCAAAAAGATTTAAGATAGGATTACAAAAAGGATTCAAGATAGGATTGCAAAAAGGATTAAGATAGGATTGCAAAAAGGATTTAAGATAGGATTGCAAAAAGGATTCAAGGGAGGATTGCAAAAATGATTTAAGATAGGGATTGCAAAAAGGATTCAAGATAGGATTGCAAAACGGATTTAAAATAGGATTGCAAAAAGGATTCAAGATAGGATTGCAAAACGGATTTAAAATAGGATTGCAAAAAGGATTTAAGATAGGATTGCAAAAAGGATTTAAGATAGGATTGCAAAAAGGATTCAATATAGGATGTTCATACCATTTGTTGGTGTATTGTGTTTGGTATTTTCTACAAAGACTCCAATTGAGGGCTTCTCCCACAGTATTACAGTTCTTCTTTTATTATAATGCTAACGCAATACATTGCACATTTTGCAAATTTATTGATAAGTAACATTATTACTGTGTTTTCCTCTGCTTTAGCTAGACAAAGGTAATAGCTATTGTAAGATATAATAAATGTTTTATTTTTCTATTTGCAAATCATTTATCGTTTTTGAAGATTGCGAGTATTGCAAAAGGACTTTGAAGCGCAAACCATTTATTGTTTTTGAAGATTGCGAGTATTGCAAAGGACTTTGAAGCGCAAACCATTTATCGTTTTTGGAGATTGCGAGTATTGCAAAGGACTTTGAAGCGCAAACCATTTATTGTTTTTGAAGATTGCGAGTATTGCAAAGGACTTTGAAGCGCAAACCATTTATCGTTTTTGAAGATTGCGAGTATTGCAAAGGACTTTGAAGCGCAAACCATTTATTGTTTTTGAGATTGCGAGTATTGCAAAGGACTTTGAAGCGCAAACCATTTATTGTTTTTGAAGATTGCGAGTATTGCAAAGGACTTTGAAGCGCAAACCATTTATTGTTTTTGAAGATTGCGAGTATTGCAAAGGACTTTGAAGCGCAAACCATTTATTGTTTTTGAAGATTGCAAGTATTGCAAAGGACTTTGAAGCGCAAACCATTTATTGTTTTTGAAGATTGCAAGTATTGCAAAGGACTTTGAAGCGCAAACCATTTATTGTTTTTGAAGATTGCGAGTATTGCAAAGGACTTTGAAGCGCAAACCATTTATTGTTTTTGAAGATTGCAAGTATTGCAAAGGACCTTGAAGTGCAACTCTGAATAATGATGATTGTGATGAAGATAATGATTGGAAAGTTTGTGATGTGTGCATTGTGAATTAAAAATACAAAAAGTTTATAAATTCGCAGAGTAAATAGTATAGATATATAATGTCAAGAAATAAAGAAAATAATAAAGATTAGATATTTCTAATTATTTAATAATTAGTTAGTTCTGTATATTAGCTAGATACGTTCTATATAATTGCACAGTTCATTCAGGTATATGATTCTCGTATTCACTTTCCACAGCTGTGAATGTATTTTAAAAATAAACACAAGTTATTATAAATATCAACACTGTTTTTATGTAGGTTATTAACTGGTATCACATGTGTTTAGTGTCGAACAGGTGCGCTTGGAACGTGTTAATGTCTTGATTACCCAATTAACTAGGTAGGTGTGAATTAACCCACTTGTGTCTGTTATTACTAAATGTTTTTTCTTTCTTACGTTTGGGGGAAATGGAGGAAAAATATAGAAAATGGAGAATAGAGATAAATATCTAATACGTAAAGAAAATCAGTGTTATTACTATAGCCTCTGTACCATGGTCTTCCATTGTCTTGGGGTAGAGTTCTCTTGCTTGAGGGTATATTACTAAATGTTCTTTCTTTCTTCACTACGTTTGGGGGAAATGGAGGAAAAATATAGAAAATAGAAAATAGAGATAAATATCTAATACGTAAAAAAATCAGTGTTATTACTATAGCCTCTGTACCATGGTCTTCCACTGTCTTGGGTTCTCTTGCTTGAGGGTACACTCAGGCACACTATTTTTGTTTCACTTACTCTGGTTATTTTGAAGTTTTTATAGTTTATATATGAAAAAAATATTTTAAGGTTATTGTTCTTGAACTTCTCTTGTATGTTTCTTTATTTCCTTTCCTCACTGGGCTATTTTCCCTGTTGGAGCCTTTAGGCTTTAGCATCCTGCTTTTCCAACGAGGGTTGTAGCTTAGCTTATAATAATAATAATAATAATAATAATAATAATAATAATAATAATAATAATAATATTAAGGGTTATTTGATATAATAGTGCTTTTATCTTGTCTTGTATAATGTTATTCTTTGGTGTACACGACCTATTTACGTCAAGTGAGGAATAACTATTCAAGGCCTTCCCATTTGGCAACTTCTCTCTCTCTCTCTCTCTCTCTCTCTCTCTCTCTCTCTCTCTCTCTCTCTCTCTCTCTCTCTCTCCTGGCAGTCGACTGTTACCAGCTGTTAATCACTAGATTTTTAGGAAATTTGATCTCATGTTTTTTTCTGATATAGAAATCGAGGTGAAGTGTCTACCAAATATGATACAAGGTCAGAGAGAGAGAGAGAGAGAGAGAGAGAGAGAGAGAGAGAGATAGAGAGAGAGAGAGAGAGAGAGAGAGAGAGAGAGAGAGAGAGAGAAAGAAAGCGTAGAGAGATTCACTAAATTCACAGGCTTTCATTCTCAATGGAACCTGTTTCGTAGGTAAAAGAGAAAATGTAAAAAGGAAAAGAAAAATATATAGGTTTAAAAAACTGGTTTTGCCAGCCAAGACAGGGCGCTGTTCTATCCTTCTCTCTCCCCACACTTCCTCCTCCTCTTTCCTCTTCCTCATCTTCTTTCCTCTTCCCTCTTCTCTTCTTCCTCCTTATCATCTTCCTCCTCCTCCTTCTGCTCTTCTCCCTACTCCTCCTCCTCTATCTTTCTTCTTCTCTATCTCCTCCTCCTCCTCCCTCTTCCTTCTCCTCCTCATCTTTCTCCTTCTCCTCTTCTTTCTTCTTCCTCCACCTCTTCTTTCTCCTCATCCTCCTCCTCTTCTTTCTCCTCATCCTCCTCCTCCTCCTCTCCATCTTTCTTCCTCCTCCTCTTCTCTCCTCTTCTTCCTACTCCTCTTTATCTTTCCTCCTTCCCTATCTCCTCCTCCTCCTCCTCCTCTTTCCTCTTCCTTCTCCTCCTCCTCCTCTTCTTTCTCCTCCTCTTCATCCTCCTCCATCACCTCCTCCTCCTCATCCTCCTCCTCCTCCTCCTCCTCCTCCTCCTCCTCTCTATCTTTCTTCCTTCTCTATCTCCTCCTCCTACCTTCCTCTCCTCTTCCTCCTCCACTTCTCCTCCTCCACCTCCTCCTCTCTATCTTTCCTCCTTCTCTATCTCCTCCTCCTCCTCCTCTTTCCTCTTCCTTCTCTTCCTCCTCCTCTCCATCTTTCCTCCTCCTCCCCATTCTCCAGAGATCATAATCTTCATACCTTGTGCGGGGATCGGCTAACTTCGGCTTTTACAAGGACGGGCAATAAATTGAAGGAACCTTATTGATATTGGAGAAAATAATGTTGGTCTCTGCTACGACAAACTTGCTTTTCTTCATACATTTTTTTACACACTCTCTCTCTCTCTCTCTCCTCTCTCTCTCTCTCTCTCTCTCTCCTCTCTCTCTCTCTCTCTCTCTCTCTCTCTCTCTCTCTATATATATATATATATATATATGTAGATATATATATATATATATATATATATATATATATATATATACAGTATATACCTATATATATGTATATATATATATACATCTATATATACATATATATATATATATATATGCATATAGCAAATATATAAATGTATATATATATATATATATATATATATATATATATATATATATATATATATGCATATATATGTAATTATATATCTATCTATCTATCTATCTATCTATCTATCTATCTAGAGAGAGAGAGAGAGAGAGAGAGAGAGAGAGAGAGAGAGAGAGAGAGAGAGAGTGAGGGAGAGGAGAGAGAGAGAGAGAGAGAGAGAGAGAGAGAGAGAGAGAGAGAGAGAGTTAATGAAAGACATTAACTTCCCATGAAAATCAGACACACGCAAGCTGCTGTAATTAGGTCATTGATTGCACGGGAATTGTCTTGCAACCAAATAATCCTCTTTGGATGGGCAAATTTCGATGTAGAAATTGCAATTGAAAAGTCCTGTGCAACGATTTACATAGTTATCAAAATTTCGAAAAAACTCGAAAATCTTTGTTATTGGCTTATTAAGAAAACATGGAAATTTTCGATGCATAGGATGATGAATATAATTAAATATCAGTTGGAGAGAGGCAAAATTGCAGTATGATACACTCTGCCCTAATGAAAATGGCTGGTTATATGAACTCACCAACCGCCCGTTGAGATACTACCGCTAGAGAGTTAGGGGGTTGTTTGACTGGCTAGGCAGTACTACATTAGATCCTTCTCTCCGGTCACGGTTCACTTTCCCTTTGCCTACACATGCATCGAATATTCTGGCCTATTCTTTACAGATTCTCCTCTGTCCTCATACACCTGACAACACTGAGATTACCAAACAAATCTTCTTCACCCAAAGGGGTTAACTACGGCAATGTAATGGTTCAGTGGCTACTTTCCTCTTGGTAAAGGTAGAAGAGACTCTTTAGCCATGGGAAGCAGCTCTTCTAGGAGAAGGACATTCCAAAATCAAACCATTGTTCTCTAGTCTTGGGTAGTGCTATAGCCTCTGTACCATGGTTTTCCACTGTCTCGGGTTAGAGTTCTCTTGCTTGAGGGTACACTCGGGAACACTATTCTATCTTATTTCTCTTCCTCGTGTTTTGTTTAAGTTTTTAATGTTTATATAGCAAATATTTATTTTAATGTTACTATTCTTAAAATGTTTTATTTTTCCTTGTTTCCTCTCCTCACTGGGTTATTTTCCCTGTTGGGGCCCCTTGGGCTTATAGCATTCTGCTTTTCCAACTAGGGTTGTAACTTAGCATTTAATAATAATAATAATAATAATAATTATAATAATAATAATAATAATAATAATAATAATAATAATAATAATAATAATAATAATAATAATTTGAAAACGGTAAAAATCCTGGAATAAATGTTGCCAGGCATTTACCGTTTTTTAAAGCAAATTTTTTTTTTTAATAACTGGGTATGGAAATTGCGGTAAAGGCAAGACCAGATCAGTAATTTTTTGGAAGCAAATTCTCTTTAGAAAATTACTATCCTAAGATACTATGTATTGAAGATCCTATTATCCACAATGAGAAACCACTTTCTCGTAGCTCGGAGGACAAGAGTATGCTAAAAACAGGTCTTATGGTCGAAACTCAGAGGAAATCGGTTCAATAATCGCCCTTATCCATCAAATGCTCATTCGGTCGAAAAGGTTCTTCGCTAAAAAAATTTAAATGTTTAAAGAAAACTAAGTATGATATTATTACGTAGCAATTACTATGGCATTCCACTGCATTATTATTACAATTATTACTTGCTCACCTACAAGCCTAGTTGGAACACCAAGGTGCTATCAGCCCACGGGCCCAAACAGGTAAAATAGCCCAGTGAGGAAAGGATAGTGTTATTATACAAAGGGAAACCAGATATAATTTTAATTTCACTCTTGATATATAATCTATTCTAAGATACTTTGAACCTTTTAATTTCGTAGAGGAAATGTTCAATTAGTACATTTCTAGAGAGAAAAGCTGATCTCCAGTATGACATTACCTTTTGGATGCTCTCGGGATTACTACTTGATTTGAAACAGCTTTTAATAGTCTCCGTAGAGGAGAAGGCTCTTCGTTAATTAGTTTTACTACTTTTAATTCTAGCTTTTAATTCGGTGGAATAGTCTAGGGTAGATCCAAGGCTTTAGAATGGTTTTAGGAAAAAGACTTGTCAATTAACCTAATCACGTATCTTTGGTTAATTCTACTTCTTTTAATCTTAGCTTTTATTTTATATATATATATATATATATATATATATATATATATATATATTATATATTATATATATATATATACATATATATATATATATGTATATTATATATGTATACATATATATGTATATATACATATATATATTATATATATACATATATATGTATATATATATATATATATATATATATATATATATATATACATATACATATATATATATATATATATATATATATATATATATATATATATATATATATATATATATATATAAAGAGATAGAGAGAGAGAGAGAGAGAGAGAGAGAGAGAGAGAGAGAGAGAGAGAGAGAGAGAGAGGAGAGAGAGAGAGAGAGAGAGAGAGAGAGAGAGTTAATAGTCATCTAGTTTGATATATTTCGCTCTAAAATTCTCTATTGATAACCAAGCTATAGAAGCAATATGCTAATTAAGCATCAAAGATATCATTAATTATAATCAATGATTGTACAATTGCTGCCGTACTTATAATTAAATCAAGAAACCATATTAATGATATTACCATTGATATTTGATTATTGGCTACGATGAAGGATTCAAATTTGATTGATCAAAGAAATGTATAATTAGGTAATGTATAAGAGTGTCATTATGAATTTGATGTAGAAACCTCATGAATGCTTTACATAATGAAGGAAAATTAGGCATTGAAATAAGGTTAGGGATTTTTATATTAAAACGTAATTGGTCTCCGTATAAATATACTGTCCTTAGCCGTATTTCAGTAAAGTACAGGTGACCGTCATTGTACCCTACCTAGCTATTATCTTTTTTACGGATTGGTGGCAATTAACGCCGTATACGCTGCAGTACTCTAAATCCCTAAGAATATATACGGCAGACAGATCTTGTAGGGCGAAAGGTCTCCGAAGTATAGGAGCAGGAAACCAATCCTTAAATGAAGGAAAGTTGTTATTGTTCTTTTTGTTATTGTTATATTGTTGATGTTATTATGATCAGAATAGTAATGCAATTGTTGTTATTATTATTATTATTATTATTATTATTATTATTATTATTATTATTATTATTATTATTATTATTATTATTATTATTATTATTTAACAGTGAAATTAAGGATACCCTGAGTGATATATGGAAAAAATAGCGCTTACATAACCGGTGTTAGTGATTGAATTAATACACACACACACACACACACACCCACATATATATATATATATATATATGTATATATATACATATACATATATTTGTGTGCGCGTATATGTAACCCTATATATTCATCTATCTAGATATAAGTGTCACACAGACACACACACACACACACACATATATATATATATATATATATATATATATATATATATATATATATATATATATATATATATATATATATATATATATATATACACTGCTACTGTTTTTAGAATGATTTATTGTTAATTTAGTCTCATCATTTATTTATTTCCGCATTTCCTTTCCTCATTGGGCTATTTTTCCCTATTGGAGACCTTGGGCTTATAGCATGTTGCTTTTCCAACTAGGGTTGTAGCTTGGCTAGTAATAATAATAATAATAATGATAATATATATATATATATGTATATATATATATATATATATATATATATATATATATATATATATATATATATATATATATTATATATACACATATATATATTACCGTTGAGTTAGTGACCATAACTATTATTGCTTGGATCAGCAGTCTCTCTCTCTCTCTCTCTCTCTCTCTCTCTCTCTCTCTCTCTCTCTCTCTCTCTCTCTCATACTCCCAAGTTGAAAGGAAATTTGCATTCATGCATATGCATAGACATTTATAGAAACGGTTGGACATAGTCGTGCATTTCTGTTTATTGTAAAATGCATTATTATTATTATTATTATTATTATTATTATTATTATTATTATTATTATTAATACTAGCCAGTCTACAACCCTAGTTGGAAAAAGCAAAATGCAATAAGCCCAAGGGCTCCAATAGTGAAAAATAGCCCAATGAGGAAAGACAATAAGGAAATAAATGATGAGAACAAATTAACAATAAATCTTTTTAAAAAAAGTAACAATGTCAAAAAGAGATATGTCATATATAAACTATAAAAAGACTCATATTTTCATTTTTTTTTTTGCACTGTTTTTAAGTAAATTATTTGCGGCCTGTCTTAAAACTGTCTTTTATAGTCAATTCTTTTTAGTGAGGCAGGTGTGCACCAACTCGCAGCGGTGCCCTTTTAGTTGGAAAAGTTTCCTGCTCGCTGATTGGTTGGACAACATAATTCTAACTAATTAGATAGCAGGAAAATATTCTGAGCTAAAAGGGCACCGCTGCGAGTCAGTGCAAATGCGCCTCATTAAGAAAAATTGAGTATAGTACCGCTGATACCTTAAAGACTCTATTAATACTGTTAAGTCTGCTCAAATTACAGCAATTATCAAGCAATAATAAATATAAAAACTTAATTAATTAAGAAAAATAATGACTTCAGTTCCTCTGACAGTTAAGAAACGCATAATGTTGTTACTGTTCTTAAAAGATTTTATTTTTCCTCGTCTCCTTTCCTCACTGGGCTATTTTCCTTGTTGGGGCCCTTGGGCATATAGCATCCAGCTTTTCCAACTAGGGTTGTAGCTTAGCAAATAATAACAACAACAACAACAACAACAACAACAACAACTACAATCCCGTAGCCTCTACTACAAAATTATTTCAATAAAGTCTTTTCATAGACGGTTATATTTCATGTTATAATGATAATTTTATCGTTGTATGGGAGAAGTTGACGATGTGTGTAAAGATAAGAATATTTTAGCATCTACAATTTAGAAAAGTAATAGTCTAGAGAGAGAGAGAGAGAGAGAGAGAGAGAGAGAGAGAGAGAGAGAGAGAGAGAGAGAGAGAGAGAGAGAGTTAAAAATTAATACTTTATTGTTATACAATTATTAAACTAGGCCTAGCCCTCTATATTATTATTATTATTTGCTAAGCTACAACCCTAATTGGAAAAGCAGGATGCTATAAGCCCAGGGGCTCCAACAGGGAAAATAGCCCAGCGAGGAAAGGAAAAAAAGGAAAAATAGACTATTTTAAGATGATCGGTCTATCATATGATGGATTTCCCCGAGAGAGAGAGAGAGAGAGAGAGAGAGAGAGAGAGAGAGAGAGAGAGAGAGAGAGAGAGAGAGAGAGAGAGAGAGATGAAGTTAAAAGCAAGAGACCAAGTGACATTAGAATCTTTTATAAGTAAAGGTTTGTCTCAGTGAGGCTCAACAGCTTCCTGACATATTTTAAGTTTCTTTCTGTTTCTCTTTATTACTCCTGTTATTCTATGTTGTACTTTGTTCTAATTACTCTTTTTAGTTACAGTTGGCTTCATTAATTCTGGTACACTACATAGTAATCAAAGAGAGATCAGTGTACCAGAATTAATGAAGCTAATTGTACCTTCCTTCAGTTTCTAGTATTCAGTACCTTGCTTCAGTCACTCGCCTTCGCACCTTCCTGTAAGATATGGTACCCTACTCTAATATGGTACATCATAATGGTACAATTACTCGATTTGGTACCGTCGTTGATGTAGCTCTTCTAATTAGCGTCCAAAAATACTCTATAAGCCTTCGTTTTGTACAGCTAAGTTTAAAGGTTTAAAGGCCGCTCATGAATGGCAGAGGCAAGGGACAGTGACATTGCCCTAGCAAGCAGGACAATGCCCTAGAGACTGACCATATTATGTATGATCAGCGCCCAAGCTGCCCCTCCACCTACGCTAGGACCAAGGAGGGCCAGGCAATGGCTGCTGATAACCCATCAGATAGACGTATAGGCTCCTCCAAATCCCCCATACTTAGCTCACAAGGATGGTGAGGTTGCAGCGACCAAAGGAACTGATGAGTCTGAACGGGACTCAAACCCCAGTCTGGCAATGATGACTCAGCAGATAGACCTATAGGCTCCCTCAAACCCCCCTCCCCCATCTTTAGCTCACAAGGATGGTGAGGTCGCAGCGACCAAAGGAACTAACGAGTCTAAGCGGGACTCGAACGCTAGTTTGGCAATCATCAGGCAAGGACGCTACCATTATTATTATTATTATTATTATTATTATTATTATTATTATTAATTGCTAAGCTACAACCCTAATTTGAAAAGCAGAATGCTATAAGCCTAGGGGCTCCAACAGGGAAAATAGCCCAGTGAGGAAAAGAAATAAGGAAACTAAGAGAAGTAATTAACAAATAAAATAAAATACTTTAATAACAGTAACAACATTAAAATAAATCTTTCATATATAAACTATAAAAAACTTAAAAAAAAAACAAGAAGAGAAATAAGGTAGAAGTGTGTGCCCGAGTGTACCCTCAAGCAAGAGAACTCCACCCGAAGATAGTGAAAGACCATGGTATAGAGGCTATGGCACTATTCAAGATTAGAGAACAATGGTTTGAGAGGAGTGGTAATCTGCGTTGTCAGGTGTATAAGAACAGAGGAGAAAATGGTAAAGAATAGGCCAGATTCGGTTATGCCTTGTTCTTGAATTCTTCGATTCGGTACCGCAAAGTCTCCTCATTATTGGGTACCATAATCAGTTTGGTACCGGCATGGTCTATAGCTACTGGATTTGGGTACCACAAAGTAGTCTGATGACTCGCCTTGGTACAGTCGGCTGCATTAATTCCGATACACTTATACACTTCAGTGGATGCCAAGGAGACGTCTTATAAGTGTACAGTTGGCTGCATTAATTCCGGTACACTTCGGTGGATGCTAAGGAGACGTCTTATAAGTGTACAGTTGGCTGCATTAATTCCGGTACACTTCAGTGCAATCCAGGGAAACGTCTTATAAGTGTACAGTTGGCTGCATTAATTCCGGTACGCTGACGTCTCTTTAGCTACTCGGGATTTGTACTGGAATTAACGAAGCCAACTGTACATTGTAGGAGGTTAACGTTGTGTTTAGAAAAAAAAAAAAAAAAAAAAAACGTTTGGCAACGCTTTTTGTGCCATGAAATCACCGAGTTTGTAAACACGTTATCAAAAATGTTTTTTATTTTATTAGTTTTATGAAATGTTAAGCGAATGACATTTTTTATACACCACTTGGTGAAATTAATCAAAATGTTTTTCCTCAAGTGTTTACAAATTCTACAGCAATTTCTCTTTTGGTAGTCACAGCGTTACCGCCTTACAATGTACAGCTGCTAAACGTCTCCTTAGCATCCACTAAAGTGTACCGGAATCAACGGAGGCAACTGTACCACCAGGATTTAGAATTTAGTGTGGTCACGTGCTGTACTTCCTAAATTTCCCACTGCCACGTGTCCAGCTATTTTGGTTTTTAAGCTATTTGATATTTCCATTATTAAAATAACTTAGCTATTTTGGTTTTTAGGATCCCTGATTTTTCTATTATTAAAATAACTAAGCTATTTTGGTTTTCAGGCTCTTTGATTTTTC
>NC_090725.1:338283966-338288966 GCF_036898095.1 Palaemon carinicauda
CAAGAAAAAATAAAATTTTTAAGAAGAGTAACATTAAAATAAATATCTCCATTATTATTATTAATATTATTATTATTATGACTTGCTAAGCTACAACCCTAGTTGGAGAAGCAGGATACTATAAGCCCAAGGGGCTCCAACAGGGAAAATAGCCCAGTAAGGTAAGGAAAAAAGGAAAATAAAATATTTTAAGAGGAGTAACATTGAAAAAAATATCACCATTATTATTATTATTATTATTATTATTATTATTACTTGCTAAGCTACAACCCTAGTTGGAAAAGAAGGATACTATAAGCCCAAGGGGCTCCAACAGGGTAAATAGCCCAGTAAGGAAAGGAAAAAAGGAAAATAAAATATTTTAAGAGGAGTAACATTGAAAAAAATATCTCCATTATTATTATTATTATTATTATTATTATTATTACTTGCTAAGCTACAACCCTAGTTGGAGAAGCAGGATACTATAAGCCCAAGGGGCTCCAACAGGGAAAATAGCCCAGTAAGGTAAGGAAAAAAGGAAAATAAAATATTTTAAGAGGAGTAACATTGAAAAAAATATCACCATTATTATTATTATTATTATTATTATTATTATTACTTGCTAAGCTACAACCCTAGTTGGAAAAGAAGGATACTATAAGCCCAAGGGGCTCCAACAGGGTAAATAGCCCAGTAAGGAAAGGAAACAAGGAAAAAATAAAATTTTTAAGAAGAGTAACATTAAAATAAATATCTCCTATAAAAACTGTAAAATCTTTAACAAAACAACAGGAAGAGCAACAAGACAGAACAGCGTGCCCGAGTGTACCCTCAAGCAAGAGAACTCTAACCCAAGACAGTGGAAGACTATGGTACAGAGGCTATGCCACGACCCAAGACTAGATAATCTTTACTGATCTAGAAACTTCGGCTAAATAGAATGAGATAAAGTTAGAGAATTATCAACTTGAGTAACATAAGCATTTAAGTAAAGGCAAATTTCAGAGGCCACCATTACAGCTTGAATATGTGATTAGGATATAACTTATGGTAAGTTTAGGAGCTTTAAGTTCTAATTCTAGATAATTCTAATTCAAGACATACATACGAATAGTAAATGTGTACGGTAAGATGATATAAATGCATGTAAGATAGCCTTGCCACCAAAATAAATTGACACCACCATTCATTTACAATTTCTTATACAACGTCCTCTATAGAGAGAGAGAGAGAGAGAGAGAGAGAGAGAGAGAGAGAGAGAGAGAGAGAAAAAAAAAAAAAAAAAAAAGAAAAAAAAAAAAAAAAAACTTCATTGTGTTCTACCGGGGGAGGGGTATCTTCTTAAATAAGGCCTATTTTTCCCAGAACCGCCGCAGGTCTATAACCTTCGGTACTCTAAAAGAGAAGGACATTAACAGTACCTGGGTCCCCCTTCTTTTATCCATATATCGAACCACGGCTCATTCCCATTTTATCCTTACGTGAGGCTGTTGTTGGAACTACCTCTAAAACGTTACATATTTCCTTCAGATAATAGCAAGACATGTAACACACCAAGTCATGGGAACTATAAAACTAATGGATAATATATTTGATAGTAAAGAAAGTAGACTGAGGTGGTATGGTCATGTTATGAGAAGAGATGAACAGTATATTGGAAGGAGAGTGATGGAAATGGAGGTACAGGGAACGAGAAGGAGAGGGAGACCAAAGCGAAGGTGGATGGACTGTATCAAGGATGACCTTCGATCAAAGGGATTAACCGGTGAAGAAAGTAGACTGAGGTGGTATGGTCATGTCATGAGAAGAGATGAACAGTATATTGGGAGGAGAGTGATGGAAATGGAGGTACAGGGAACGAGAAGGAGAGGGAAACCAAAGCGAAGGTGGATGGACTGTATCAAAGATGACCTTCGATCAGAGGGATTAACCGGTGATGAAGTGTGGGACAGAGGTAGATGGAGAAAGCTGACCAGAAACATCGACCCCACATAGAAGAAGAAGAAGAAGAAGAAGAAGGAGAAGAAGAAGAAGAAGAAGAAGAAGAAAAAGAAGAAGAAAACTTCATTTTTCCAACGATTGAAAATCTAAGAGAAGAGTATTTCTCTTCCCTGGAGTCTTTATCTTTGATTGTGGCTCCCTTTTTCTCTTCCCATATGAGAACTATTTTATGATGAAAGTTCCTGGGAAAATTAGTGTCCCTTTGTCTTCCTCGTCACGAATAAACCTTTTTTCTTCCTATATCTTTTATCTATTATTCAGAATTTTCTTTTTTAGAATCACCTTTATGATCATCTTTGTCTCACCAATTTACAGTATTCTTTATCAGTCAATGTTCACCTTTTTCATATTCTTCCTTCACTTTTGCATCCTTTTATTATTACTATCTTTTCTTTTCTTACATTTTCGCTTCCTTGTCTCCTTTTTTTATTTTATCTTTTTTTTACTTTATGAATTTGTATAGGTTTGTCATCATTTTTTATTTTTAAACTTTAGAGCGAACGATTTAATTTAGACATGGCAATAATTTAACAAGGCGGTGATCTTATGGTAGTTCAGTATCTGTAGAGAGAGAGAGAGAGAGAGAGAGAGAGAGAGAGAGACTTTGTTTATCAAAAGAAAATTGATATCAACTATATAAGTCAACTACTAGAGAGAGAGAGAGAGAGAGAGAGAGAGAGAGAGACTTTGTTAATCAAAAGAAAATTGATATCAACTATATAAGTCAACTACTAGAGAGAGAGAGAGAGAGAGAGAGAGAGAGAGGGAGGGAGAGAGAGAGAGAGAGAGAGAGAGAGAGAGAGAACCTTTGTTTATCAAAAGAAACTAAATATCAACTATATAAGTCGACCACTATCGAGGAGAGAGAGAGAGAGAGAGAGAGAGAGAGAGCCTTTGTTTATCAAAAGAAACTGAATATCAACTATATAAGACGACCACTAGAGAGAGAGAGAGAGAGAGAGAGAGAGAGAGAAAGCCTTTGTTTATCAAAAGAAACTAAATATCAACTATTAAAGTCGACCACTATCGAGAAGAGAGAGAGAGAGAGATTTTGTTTATCAAAAGAAACTAGATAACTATATAAGTCAACTACTAGAGAGAGAGAGAGAGAGAGAGAGAGAGAGAGAGAGAGAGAGAGGAGCACCACACGACCAATTCAAAAATAAAATGAATGTGGTCAATTCCCAAAATGCTAATTCCAACCCCTTTTACATTCCCAACCTCTTTGACAAGGAAGTCAATCACAGAAGGATTCCTAAAGCCAAGAGGAACTTCTACGTCTGAAGGAATCCTTAAAAGTCCTTGATGGCTGATGAGGACATCCTAAATGAATCTGACGTAGTTAGCCAATCAGGTCTCCTGATTTGACTGAGTTCAGTCATTAAGAAACTCGATAAAACTAATCATTGAAGAAGTCTAATTACAGTGAGGAGGATAGATTTTTGTAAGACTCTCAGAGGTGCCCTTTTAGCTCGGAAAGGTTTCCTGCTCTCTGATTGGTCATAATTATCTTGTCCAACCAATCAGCGATCAGGAACTTTTCTGAGCTAAAAGGGCACCTGTGAACGTCTGTTTACTTATATATATATATATATATATATGTATGCATATATATAAATATATATATATATATATATATATATTTGTTACGTTTGGTAACTGCTCAGGTTTTCCATTAATTCTATTGGTGAAGTTATTTCTTATATCACTATTGTATAGCATTATACAGAAATCATCTGCAATTTTTACCTCTCCCTCTCTCTTGTTGTTGTTATATATATATATATATATATATATGTATATATATGTGTATATATATATATATATATATATTTCATATATATATAAATATATATATGTATATATATATATATATATACAAATATATCTATACATATATATATACATATGTATATATAATATATATATATATATATATATATGAATTAGCTCAACCATATACTATCTAACACCAGCAACTGCAACTAATTTAAACTACATCCAATAACCCCGAACCACTATTGTCCTATCCGCTGACCTAAATACCGAACACGGAAGTCTACAAAATGAATTAATTAACGAAAACCAGAGATTTAAAGCGACAGATAAACATTTTACCCCCAAAAAAAATTATTATAAAAATATATCATAATTGTCTATTGGTCTGATTAATGATCGGGTTATACTTTTTGAAATATGAGTAATTTGAAGTAGTATCGAGTTGATCTCGATATTTTGTTGATATAAAATGACTTAAATCATTCCATGGTTTTTAATTGTGATATTAGAGAAGAGGTGTTTCACAATGAGAGGGGGTAGGGTGCTTGGTACTGGACAATAGGGTTATTACCAGCAGTTTAAGTGTGTGTGTGTATATATATATATATATATATATATACACACATATATATATACTATATATATACATATATATACTGTCTATACATTCATATATATATATATATATATTTGTATATATATATATATATATATATAGAAAAACTGATAGATAGATATATATTAAATACATTAATGTATATCATGTATACTCATATTCATATATATATATATATATATAATTATATATATATAATTATATATGTATATATACATATATATATATACATATATATACAAACAAATATATATATACATATATATATATATATATATATATACTCATACATATACTGATAAATAGATAGATAGATATTAAATAAATCAATATATATGTATATTTATACTGTATAAATATACAGTATATATATATATATATATATATACACATATATATCGAAGACTAACAGCTATAGCCTATGGCATGCATAAGGCATTATACCTCGTCATCCCCTTTCTGTTGACTCTTGACCATCCAATATGTAACGTCAGTGTAGAGATTGGAAATCAGAGACCAAAGCACGCTCCTCTCTCTCTCTCTCTCTCTCTCTCTCTCTCTCTCTCACATGAATCTATATTATTCCACATAAACGGATTCTACTAAGCAGTATTTTTCCATC
>NC_090725.1:338293966-338298966 GCF_036898095.1 Palaemon carinicauda
ATGGGCTTACAAAAGAAGTGGAAAAGATGGGCTTACAAAAGAAGTGGAAAAGATGGGCTTATAAAAGAAGTGGAAAAGATGGGCTTATAAAAGAAGTGGAAAAGATGGGCTTATAAGAGAAGTGGAAAAGATGGGCTTATAAAAGAAGTGGAAAAGATGGGCTTATAAAAGGAGTGGAAAAGATGGGCTTACAAAAGAAGTGGAAAAGATGGGCTTATAAAAGAAGTGGAAAAGATGGGCTTATAAAAGAAGTGGAAAAGATGGGCTTATAAAAGAAGTGGAAAAGATGGGCTTATAAAAGAAGTGGAAAAGATGGGCTTATAAAAGAAGTGGAAAAGATGGGCTTACAAAAGAAGTGGAAAAGATGGGCTTACAAAAGAAGTGGAAAAGATGGGCTTATAAAAGAAGTGGAAAAGATGGGCTTACAAAAGAAGTGGAAAAGATGGGCTTATAAAAGAAGTGGAAAAGATGGGCTTACAAAAGAAGTGGAAAAGATGGGCTTATAAAAGAAGTGGAAAAGATGGGCTTACAAAAGAAGTGGAAAAGATGGGCTTACAAAAGAAGTGGAAAAGATGGGCTTATAAAAGAAGTGGAAAAGATGGGCTTATAAAAGAAGTGGAAAAGATGGGCTTATAAAAGAAGTGGAAAAGATGGGCTTATAAAAGACGTGGAAAGGATGGGCTTATAAAAGAAGTGGAAAAGATGGGCTTATAAAAGAAGTGGAAAAGATGGGCTTATAAAAGAAGTGGAAAAGATGGGCTTATAAAAGAAGTGGAAAAGATGGGCTTATAAAAGAAGTGGTGGATTAAAAGAAAGAACATGGATGGCTTCAAAACTGTTGGAACCTAGATATATGTCCACTTTAGGCTCCAGAGCCTTTAAATATGCGGCCCCGAGACTATTTAATAAGCTCCCACGAAACATTCGAATGATTGAAGACATTAAGGCTTTCAAGAGGAAACTGAAGACTTTCTTATTTCACGAGTCTTTTGACAGGGACGATTTAACAGTAAATGAACAATATATTATATGAAATGTTAAATACTGTGAACGAACAAGGTAAAACGACAGTGGAGGTCCTGTAGAGAGTAGGGTTCCCCTGCTGTATGGGACCGGAA
The DNA here is from genome assembly GCF_036898095.1 of Palaemon carinicauda. Classification (NCBI taxonomy): domain Eukaryota; kingdom Metazoa; phylum Arthropoda; class Malacostraca; order Decapoda; family Palaemonidae; genus Palaemon; species Palaemon carinicauda. Next base: position 338,295,085 of record NC_090725.1, read on the forward strand.
AAGCAGCCATCAAAGTAAAGTAAGAGATGGTGGAAAAGTTAATGGGCTAGTGGAATGACAGAGGAAAATGCATAATATAAGCTGGATGATGTTAAGAGGTAACTGCTGAGTAAACCAATAGTACATCATCATCATCATCATCATCTCCTCTTACACCTACACCAAAGGGCCTCTTGAAATTACGAAACACACACACACACACAAAAATCATCCTGACCAAAAAGAAAAAAAAATGTATATATATATATATATATATATATATACACATATATATATACACATATATAATGCAACTGAGAAAAAAGAAGGGAAGAGGCAAGACTTTTTAAAGCAATATCTAAGATTTTGAAGAACAGCATCAATATCACTATCAACATGACCACTCTCTCAATTATAGTCCGACTATTACATAAAGAGGGTAACCAAAAATAGGGGGGCTGGCCCCTCCCCTTTCCCAATTTCCCTAAAAGGGGAAAAAGAAGAATGAGGAAGAACGCGTTCCCTTTTTCCCTCCCCACCCATCTCTCCAATTCCTCTACCATCCTTTGAAGGTATTCAATCAATACACAGAGACAGTTTGTCTCCATTCAATCAATACAGAGAGACAGTTTGTCCCCATTCAATCAATACAGAGAGACAGTTTGTCCCCATTCAATCAATACAGAGAGACAGTTTGTCCCCCATTCAATCAATACAGAGAGACAGTTTGTCCCCATTCAATCAATACAGAGAGACAGTTTGTCCCCATTCAATCAATACAGAGAGACAGTTTGTCCCCATTCAATCAATACACAGAGACAGTTTGTCCCCATTCAATCAATACAGAGAGACAGTTTGTCCCCATTCAATCAATACAGAGAGACAGTTTGTCCCCATTCAATCAATACAGAGAGACAGTTTGTCCCCATTCAATCAATACAGAGAGACAGTTTGTCCCCATTCAATCAATACAGAGAGACAGTTTGTCCCCATTCAATCAATACACAGAGACAGTTTGTCCCCATTCAATCAATACACAGAGACGGAGTGTCCCCATTCAATCAATACAGAGAGACAGTTTGTCCCCATTCAATCAATACAGAGAGACAGTTTGTCCCCATTCAATCAATACAGAGAGACAGTTTGTCCCCATTCAATCAATACAGAGAGACAGTTTGTCCCCATTCAATCAATACAGAGAGACAGTTTGTCCCCATTCAATCAATACAGAGAGACAGTTTGTCCCCATTCAATCAATACACAGAGACAGTTTGTCCCCATTCAATCAATACAGAGAGCCAGTTTGTCCCCATTCAATCAATACACAGAGACAGTTTGTCCCCATTCAATCAATACAGAGAGACAGTTTGTCCCCATTCAATCAATACAGAGAGCCAGTTTGTCCCCATTCAATCAATACACAGAGACAGTTTGTCCCCATTCAATCAATACAGAGAGACGGAGTGTCCCCATTCAATCAATACAGAGAGCCAGTTTGTCCCCATTCAATCAATACAGAGAGACAGTTTGTCCCCATTCAATCAATACAGAGAGACAGTTTGTCCCCATTCAATCAATACAGAGAGACAGTTTGTCCCCATTCAATCAATACAGAGAGACAGTTTGTCCCCATTCAATCAATACAGAGAGACGGAGTGTCCCCATTCAATCAATACAGAGAGCCAGTTTGTCCCCATTCAATCAATACACAGAGACAGTTTGTCCCCATTCAATCAATACAGAGAGCCAGTTTGTCCCCATTCAATCAATACACAGAGACAGTTTGTCCCCATTCAATCAATACAGAGAGACGGAGTGTCCCCATTCAATCAATACAGAGAGCCAGTTTGTCCCCATTCAATCAATACAGAGAGACAGTTTGTCCCCATTCAATCAATACAGAGAGACAGTTTGTCCCCATTCAATCAATACAGAGAGACAGTTTGTCCCCATTCAATCAATACAGAGAGACGGAGTGTCCCCATTCAATCAATACAGAGAGACAGTTTGTCCCCATTCAATCAATACAGAGAGACGGAGTGTCCCCATTCAATCAATACAGAGAGACAGTTTGTCCCCATTCAATCAATACAGAGAGACGGAGTGTCCCCATTCAATCAATACAGAGAGCCAGTTTGTCCCCATTCAATCAATACACAGAGACAGTTTGTCCCCATTCAATCAATACACAGAGACAGTTTGTCCCCATTCAATCAATACAGAGAGCCAGTTTGTCCCCATTCAATCAATACAGAGAGACGGAGTGTCCCCATTCAATCAATACAGAGAGCCAGTTTGTCCCCATTCAATCAATACAGAGAGCCAGTTTGTCCCCATTCAATCAATACACAGAGACAGTTTGTCCCCATTCAATCAATACAGAGAGCCAGTTTGTCCCCATTCAATCAATACACAGAGACAGTTTGTCCCCATTCAATCAATACAGAGAGCCAGTTTGTCCCCATTCAATCAATACAGAGAGCCAGTTTGTCCCCATTCAATCAATACACAGAGACAGTTTGTCCCCATTCAATCAATACAGAGAGCCAGTTTGTCCCCATTCAATCAATACACAGAGACAGTTTGTCCCCATTCAATCAATACACAGAGACAGTTTGTCCCCATTCAATCAATACAGAGAGCCAGTTTGTCCCCATTCAATCAATACAGAGAGACGGAGTGTCCCCATTCAATCAATACAGAGAGCCAGTTTGTCCCCATTCAATCAATACAGAGAGACGGAGTGTCCCCATTCAATCAATACAGAGAGACAGTTTGTCCCCATTCAATCAATACAGAGAGACGGAGTGTCCCCATTCAATCAATACAGAGAGCCAGTTTGTCCCCATTCAATCAATACACAGAGACAGTTTGTCCCCATTCAATCAATACACAGAGACAGTTTGTCCCCATTCAATCAATACAGAGAGCCAGTTTGTCCCCATTCAATCAATACAGAGAGACGGAGTGTCCCCATTCAATCAATACAGAGAGACAGTTTGTCCCCATTCAATCAATACAGAGAGACGGAGTGTCCCCATTCAATCAATACAGAGAGACAGTTTGTCCCCATTCAATCAATACAGAGAGACGGAGTGTCCCCATTCAATCAATACAGAGAGCCAGTTTGTCCCCATTCAATCAATACAGAGAGCCAGTTTGTCCCCATTCAATCAATACAGAGAGCCAGTTTGTCCCCATTCAATCAATACAGAGAGCCAGTTTGTCCCCATTCAATCAATACAGAGAGCCAGTTTGTCCCCATTCAATCAATACAGAGAGACGGAGTGTCCCCATTCAATCAATACAGAGAGACAGTTTGTCCCCATTCAATCAATACAGAGAGACGGAGTGTCCCCATTCAATCAATACAGAGAGACGGAGTGTCCCCATTCAATCAATACAGAGAGACAGTTTGTCCCCATTCAATCAATACAGAGAGCCAGTTTGTCCCCATTCAATCAATACAGAGAGACGGAGTGTCCCCATTCAATCAATACAGAGAGCCAGTTTGTCCCCATTCAATCAATACAGAGAGACGGAGTGTCCCCATTCAATCAATACAGAGAGACAGTTTGTCCCCATTCAATCAATACAGAGAGACGGAGTGTCCCCATTCAATCAATACAGAGAGCCAGTTTGTCCCCATTCAATCAATACAGAGAGACAGTTTGTCCCCATTCAATCAATACAGAGAGACAGTTTGTCCCCATTCAATCTATACAGAGAGACAGTTTGTCCCCATTCAATCAATACACAGAGACAGTTTGTCCCCATTCAATCAATACAGAGAGACGGAGTGTCCCCATTCAATCAATACAGAGAGCCAGTTTGTCCCCATTCAATCAATACAGAGAGACAGTTTGTCCCCATTCAATCAATACAGAGAGACAGTTTGTCCCC
>NC_090725.1:338303966-338308966 GCF_036898095.1 Palaemon carinicauda
TTTCCTTCGATCTATTTTTATTCTCTCCACTTTCTAATCCAATCGTTTTCTTTTCGTCAAGCTCTACCCACTCGTTTTCCTTCAATCTATTTTTATTCTCTCCACTTTCTAATCCACTAATTTTCTCTCTTTTCTCTCAATACTACGTTCGGTATTATATCCATTCGCATTTCTCCATTTACTTATTATTAGTTTCATTTTAACACCTGACACTCTTGCTTCTCTTCTGCTATTTTTTACAAAATACCCAGCATTTTTTTTTCTTCCGTCTTTTATCATTTCTTTGCAGGTTATGCGCTATATAGTTTTTTTTTTCTGTCTTCAACTATGATATACCCAGTTCTTCTGCTTCTGCATTCTCTTTATTCATCTTAAAACATTTTTAAATAATTAACCAATTCTTCTCTTCACCTATGGTATACCAAGTCCTCCTACATTCTCTTTTCATCCTTGACATTTTCTTGAAATAGTTCACCGATTCCTTACAACCTGCTTTTACAACTAAGATAGATCAAGTCATGAAAGTCATTAGCATCTCACCCCCCCCCCCCAATAAAAAAAAAACCACGATGTTGAATAAGTTAACAAAGATTTGGATATTGTTAATAGATAATCCAACTCTACCCACCCAAAAAAAAAAAAATACCTTTGACTCAAGAAATTTATAAGTATAAGAAACCATTATCCACATAATGCATTGTAAAGTAAATGCTTAACCTATTCAATTTTATTTAGAAGATCCTTTTTCTTGCCTAATCAATGTTTTCATTCCCAAAACTCGAGAATTTCAGATAAAAACTTTAAGGTAATATAATCATAACTGCAAAGTTATGGGCCAGTATTTGGAAAATATACATGATAAAAATTAATGGAGAAATTATGACGGGAAAGTATTAACCTTGATATTTACTGCTCTCTCTCTCTCTCTCTCTCTCTCTCTCTCTCTCTCTCTCTCTCTCTCTCTCTCATTACAGCCTGAGTTTGAGCATTTATATTGCCTTGACGTGAAGGGTGGAAAGTTATTCCATAAAAGGCTCTCTCTCTCTCTCTCTCTCTCTCTCTCTCTCTCTCTCTCTCTCTCTCTCTCTCTCTCTCTCTCTCTCTCTCTCTTATACCTACCCCTAGGAGGCAAGTGAATTGAATATTAAATAACGTGGTTTATTAAAATATATTTTCACCTATTTTACATGCACACGTAAATACATAAACAGACATTATATATATATATATATATATATATATATATATATATATATATATATATATATATATATATATATATATTTATATATATATATATATATATATATATATATAAAATATATATATATATTATATATATATATATATATATATATATATTTATATATATATATATATATATATATATATATATATATATGCATGTATATGTATGTATGTATACATATATATATACACATATATACATATATATAAATAAACTGTATGTATATACATACATATATACATATATACAGTATATATATGTATATATATATATATATATATATATATATATATATATATATATATACATACACACACACATACATACATATATACCTACACAAATATGAATGAATATAGTCATTACTAGAAAAATGACCAATACAAATATCAAAAACAGTTACACTGACATTCAATATTTTATCATATGAGAAAATAACATCCACCAGAAGAAGAAAAAGAATCCTTTCTTCCCCCTGATTGGATGAGAGTCCTAAGCCTCTCAAGAAGTCGTTGGTGAAACGCCGCTCCTTCTCATCCCTTGATCTCCTCAGCATCTCCTAATAGGAGTGTCTTGGTATGAATAGGATACAAAGGACAATCATAGTTTATTTACTTGCCTAACCAATTGTTTAGGTTTCTGTATAGAGAGAGAATTCTTTGATGTTCTTTTTTCTCTTTAATTTTATTACATTATTAGTGTGCACGACCCGTCAAAAATAAATATGCTCTGTTAGTCTCCTGGCTAGTACTGCGGTATGGTGTTCGCCTAGCATTCACATGGCAGAAGATCAATCCCAGCCTGGGACCGCGAGTTTGAAGCTGTTTACTGGGGAGGCCACTGCTGTGGTTGGGCACCACAGTGAGGAGTTAGGTTTGCCAAGCTGACGGTCTGGTGAGCATCTATCCTGATGAAAATGGAACTGAAACCAGACACCTTTAACCTTTAATCATTTTAGTATATACAAATATTGCTGACCATCAAAATCCCTGCAACAGTTGCAATATTCACCAGATCACGATGCATACACTCATGATTTGAGCTCTGAAAATTTACTGACGCGTAATTCACAAAGTTAACTCTCCTATAACTTTTGTTATTAATAACGTGATTATTAGCACAAGGATAGGTTTGCGTAAAGCAAATGGGTGTTACAGACTAATGCACACATAAACATAGCCATTCCAACACCTAAAAACATAACAGACACTTCACACGTCTAAAACTGTCGACCTAACTAGGCCATGACTTCTCGCTGCTGGGAGGAAGGGCGATGGTGGCCGGTACAACACACACCATACAAACGTACGCTACCGGGGTCTAGGCGATGTCAGGCAGGGCAAGCAAAGAATCAGCTGGCAGAGAAGCAGCTGACAGAGAAGCAGTAAGTAGAGAAGCAGTAAGTAGAGAAGCGGTAAGCACAGAAGCATCAAGAACAGAAGCATCACGCATCCAAGGGAAAGCGAAGGCTTCCTGTCCTTCTTCGTGTTAGTTATGTTGTAACTCCTCTTCATCATCGTTTAAGTATGCAAGAAAGCAACATTGGCAGTAGCTTGCAAAAGCATTGAGTACAGCAATCCTTCTCCTACAGGTACTTGTACAAGTCTCAACACTTTATAGGGTTTTCACACCAAGACGACAAATAATGTAAGAATATAGTTTCCATGTACTTATGGTTATGGTATTGATAACTATGGAATGAGAACGAATAAAGCGCTCGGACTTAATATTAACTCTGTTCAATTTAAAAGAAAAAACTCGGTTCAATTTATTAAAAAAAAAAAATTAAAAAAAAATTGAAAAAAAAATTTAAAGAAAAAAAAAAACTTAGCTACTGGAATGTCAAGGAACCGTAAATCCAAAATTACAATGATGATTTCATCACTCAACAGATGGCGTTACCACAGATACATACCCATACCACAGAATATATTATCTGAATATACTTCATAAAACATTATAGTTAAATGAGCAATTAAATGTACGAGAACATTACAATGATGATCTATCACTTAACATATGGTCTAACCCCTATCAGTTATCATCATTATATCATTATACTTGAAAGGAAAAAGCCTAAAACTATTAATTTGTTGAAATAAAATCTTAAGGAATATTGCCAGAAGCAGCTCGTGCCTACGCTTAATTGTATAGAAAAGAGTCCCCTCCAGACTTCCTTAGAGGACCATTATTCAACTTAGACAAAATGTTATATTTTCGTCTTTACTTTCACAGTTAAATTAGTTAATCCTATGGGCTGTTCTTGAACCTTATTGTGATCCAATCATGCTCACTTCCAACTTATTATTATTATTATTATTATTATTATTATTATTATTATTATTGTTGTTGTTATTATTGTTATTATCATTATTATTATTATTATTATTATTATTATTATTATTATTATTATTATTATTATTATTACCTGTTAAGCTACAACCCTAGTTGGAAAAGCAAGATGCTATAAACCCAGGGGCCCCAACAGTGAAAATAACCCAGTGAGGAAGGGAAACAAGGAAATTTAAAAGATTTCAAGAACTTTAACATTTAAATATTTCCTATATAAACTATGAAAACTTTGACAAAACAAGAGGAAGAGAAATGAGATAGTGTGCCCGAGTGTACCCTCAAGCAAGAGAACTCTGACCCAAGACAGTGGAAGACCATGGTACAGAGGCTATGGCACTACCCAAGACTAGAGAACAACGGTTTGATTTTGTAGTGTCCTTCTAGAAGAGTTGCTTACCATAGATGAAGAGTCTCTTCTACCCTTACCAAGAGGAGAGTAGCCACTGGACAATTATAGTGCAGTAGTTAACCCCTTGGATGAAGATAAAATATTTACATGAGCAATGAAAAGTCTAGAGAAAATCTCACTATCTAGCCTTGCCGTTCGCTTCAGATAATTAACTGAAAAATCTTGATAAGGAGTAATATTATAGAGAGGCAGCTGGTGATATCATATCGTTATCTTTACGGAACGAAATTTAGGGAGAATTCACGGACAATATGATCTCGTTTTCCCGTTGTGTATTTCTAACGAGCTATGCAAAATTTTGATAATCGGTGGAAAGTGGACTGCCTGCACAAAATATTATTTCCTTTTCATGCCACACGTTCAAGATTAAAGACAGAAAATTTTTGGTAAAAGTGGAACGTGGAGGAAAGTGAGCCAGTAATGTCACTCGTCCAAGATTAAGTGAAAAAAATCTTTATACGAAGTGGAAAGTTGCAGAGAATCTGGAGCAATTTCATCTAGTCCTCCGGCCGCTTAGTTTAGACTATTATTATTATTATTATTATTATTACTCGCCAAGCTACAACCCTAATAGGAAAAGCAAGATGCTATAAGCCCAGGGGCTCCAATAGGAAAAGATAAGGAAATAAATAAATGATGAGAATAAATAACAATATATCATTCTAAAAAACAGTAACAACGTCAAAAACAGATATGTCCTATATAAACTATAAAAAGACTCATGTCAGCCTGGTCAACATAAAAACATTTGCTCCAACTTTGAACTTTTGAAGTTCTACTGATTCAACCACCCGATTAGGAAGATCATTCCACAACTTGGTAACAGCTGGAATAAAACTTTTAGAGTGCTATGTAGTATTGAGCCTCAACAGAAAAATGTTGACAAGCAGCAAAATTCATAGGATTGTATGAAGGAACTCTTATATCGCTCACATACCTACACAATTAACCCCACAAGTAATTTTAACCTCAAGCCGACAATGTGAATGT
>NC_090725.1:338318966-338326466 GCF_036898095.1 Palaemon carinicauda
TACAAATAGGGGTAATGTGAAGGGTATTGTGAATTTATAATAAAGTGATCAAGAGGAATTACATATTTTTAATGATGGTAGCAATGGAAAGCGATTAGTTTGGCATTAAGGGGAGCATGAAAAAGCCTTACAAGACTCAATGGCTGTCCAATCATTATCGATGGAGCAATGCGAAGGGCCAGGGAAGGGACAGCGGATGTGGATTTAAAGTTGTGAGATAACAAAGTTGGTTACAATACAGTATGCCATGGTTGATGTTTACAGAGGATACTGTATGAAACATGGCTGATGTATACAGCGAATACTGTATGAAACATGGCTGATGAATACAGGGGATGCTGCACGAAACATGGCTGAAGTATACAGAAGATGCTGTATGAAACATGGATGATGTTTACAGAAGATACTGTATGAAACATGGCCGATGTATATAGAAGATGCTGTAAGAAACATGGCTGATGTATATAGAGGATACTATATGAAACATGGCTGATGTATACAGAAGATGCTGTACTGATCGTGGATAGTGAAAGGAAACTACTAAACCATTATAAGTTTGAATTTATTTGTAAGGGGAGAAAGTTGAAAGTTAAAATGAGGAACAACTGTGAAGTTAGAGGTTATAGAAATAAGAGGAGGAAAGAAAACTGAATATTAACTGTATTGTTGGAATGCTGGGATAGGTCTATTTGCGAAAGTAACTGAGAGTAGACATAATAGGTAATGATATAATGAAACAAGATGTGAATTACGGAGCAGATGAAACAAGAAAGGTAGCAGTGTCAGAAAAAAATGGGTAAGATACTTGATTTCTATAGTTGGAGTTGAAGCAGCTGAGATGACCTGCTTGTGAATAATATATATGTGGTGCACGAAGGTGTGATGTTGTGATAAATGTGACGAGCCGAGAGAGGGTTGTGAACTCAAAGGCAGGATGCAATCAACTGAGTTGTATTATTAAAGAACACTCTCCTTTATATACAAAACCTCAAGGCAACAGGAAAATACATGTTCGAGGAAATGACAATGTTACAGAGGAAAACAGCAGACATGAATTTTCATGTTCGTTTTAGTGTGAGGGAAGAGCGAAGATACAAGCATAATATATACAAAAGGAATTATGTACAATTGTGTGACACACGGTTGGTACATAAACCTGGAAAAGTGTTAAAGAAGTGGGGAAAATATTAGTTAAAGATGCGGGTTTTAGGTCTCCACTCAGACGATCTACATCATTCTGTTCGGGCGACCATAAGCCAGCAGGGACTATCACTAGCCCCCTCTACCCCCCCCCCCCCCCCCCCCAGGTGCCACCTTGGGGAGTACCCCGGGTAGAGGATCTCACACTATTCGCGCCTTAGCGGGGACGCGAACTCGGGACCTCTGAAACAGAAGCCCACGACGCTACCAACCTAGCTATATATAGCATAGATTAAAGAATTGATTAGATTATTTTGGGGTGGATTGGGTATGTTGAAAGAATGGGCGATGGAAAATGAACGAAAACACCGTACAGAAGATAAGAGTGGATAAAGAAATAGTATATACTGAATAGATGACGCTAAGAACTGTTGGAAACGAATCCTCTAACTATCTGCATTGACTATGGCTCTAAATATCCAGGACACGCAAAAGCGAGTAGGCTAATTATAATGGTGGATGGGGCATCCTGTGTAGGAGGTTCCTGACACTGCTTGTATACTCCTCTTGTGTAGGTGTAGGTTGTGTAGCAAGAGGTTACAGAACAGGAATTCATCCATAATTCAGCAGTGAGAGAATGAAGTCGAGTTCTGTCAGTTGTACGACTATTTTTTGGAGCCACACCTGCTATGCAAACGACTTACAGTTGAGCATATATGGGCATGTATGTATATATACTATACACATATACAAATGTATACATAAACTGTATATTTTATGTATATATATATTATATATATATATATATATATATATATATATATATATTTGCGTTTGAGTTTACGGAACTCAATGCCCTAATACGTCGGACGAAACCTGGGTAATAAGATATTTGTGGTACGAGAGAGAGAGAGAGAGAGAGAGAGAGAGAGAGAGAGAGAGAGAGAGAGAGAGAGAGAGAGAGAGAGAGAGGTTGCGTTAAAAGAAATAATGATATATTACCATCTCCCACTGACTGCATGATCAAGCACACGTAAATTCAAAATCCTTGTGATTTCTCGTCTAATCACCAACTGGCATATTTCAGTCGCTGGAGCTGATGGATTGGGTTGGTGTATGATAAAAGAGAGAGAGAGAGAGAGAGAGAGAGAGAGAGAGATTCGACGAAACCCGTTTTATCCAACATTAAGAGAGGCAAAAATGTTCCTCTGAAAGCATCAAAGTGTTGGTTGAATCCTCAAATGTCTTCGCCTCCACTAGCGAAATTACATTGTATAAATATACTTTTTATCTTCAACGGACATTCGGTATAACAGCTAAGGATTATTTATCGGTATTTATACTAATCTCATATCATAATTATATAATTAGCTGCTTTTAATACATCAGTCTCCGTTGTGGCGTTTTTCATGTGTCATCTCTAGCCTTTGATGAGGGAGCTTTTTTCCAGAGTTTAGTTATAAATTTTTGAAAACCAGTTATGGAATCTGTCTTTGATATTCAACGCAAAATTTCATATGATAATTTGCGTTCTGTTTCTTTTGTAAATTAATAAAACATATCTAAGGGAGATATTAATGACATATGAGGGGGGTTATAAACTATTGCTTATGCTAATGTTATTATTTGTGGTATTTTGTTCTCAATTTATATAAAGTTGTAGCCACTGATATCAAATCGATTAAAGTATTATTATTATTATTTCTCGAAAGTAGTTTGTATACTTTACATAGGAAATATTTATTTTAATATTGTTACTGTTCTTAAAATATTCTATTTTTCATTGTTCTCTTTCCTCACTGGGCTATTTTCTCTGTTGGAGCCCCTGGGCTCATAGCATCCAGCTTTTCCAACTATGGTTGCAGCTTAGCGAGAAATAATAATAATAATAATAATAATAATAATAATAAAAATAACAATTAATAATAATTAATATTAATAATAAATAATAATTAATGATAATTAATGATAATTAATAATTACTAATAATAATAATAACAATAAACTAATAAAAATAATAAAATAATAAAATAATAAAATGATAAAATAATAATAATAATAATAATAATAATAATAATAATAATAATAATAAAATAATAATAATTCTTTCCAAGTCATTATTTTAATAGTTTCATGAATACTCTGATATATAAAATATTTTACTTTATGTTGGAAGTTAGTTACAAGGGATAAAAGATTGCATTCACAATCCACCTTACCTTACCCATCACTTCGTCCACTCGGAAAAAGATTACAGTAAGGTAAATCGTTAAGAAATGTAGAAGTGAAGTTATTAGGCAATTAGTTCCGCTTTCTTGACATCGTTAGGGTTGTACCAGGAGGGTGAAGTTTTTGGCACCTTTTCGCTTGGGGAACTAGACTTTAATCAAGCGCAAATATTAAATCGCTTGAAGTCGTACTATTTCTGGCGAGCGAAACATCGGTGAAAAACTAACACAAGATTTCATATTTGCCATAAATTTGTAAAAATAATCAGTGAAAATAGATGTGTTGTTTTGGGTTGGAGTTCTCTTGCTTGAGGGTACACTTAAAACACTATTCTATCTAATTTCTCTAAATGTTTTGTTAGTTTTTTATAGTTTATATAGGGAATATTTATTTTAATGTTGTTACTGTTCTTAAAGTATTTTATTTTTCCTTGTTTCTTTTCCTCACTGGGCTATTTTCCCTGTTGGGCCCCTAGGCTTCCGCATCCCGCTTTTCCAACTAGGGTTGTAGATTAGCATGTAATAATAATAATAATAATAATAATAATAATAATAATAATAATAATAAAAATATTAATAATAATAATAATAATAATAATATTATAATAATAATGATAATGTAATTTAGTGGCTGAAAAAGGGCACTAGGTAAACATTCGAAAATAAAAATAAATAAATAAATAATAATAATAATAATAATAATAATAATAATAATAATAATAATAATAAAAATATTAATAATAATAATAATAATAATAATAATAATAATAATAAAAATATTAATAATAATAATAATAATAAATAATAATAATAATAATAATAATAATAATAATAATAATAACAATAATAATAATAATAATAATAAAAATAATAACAACAACATCAACAATAATAATAATAATAATAATAATAATAATAATTAGATAATATTCTATTTCCATTAGCAGAGAATAATAATATTCAAGCTCTTCCGTTCTTCAATAAAAACTTCTATCCAATTACATAGTTTTAATTTTCGTATGAAAAGTAGACTCGAAAAAGAACTTAAAGTTTTGCTCTGTTCGTTGGGGAACTTTAGAGTCTTCTATAAAAAGAGTTGGTGAAATCCTCCGATGCTTTACTAAGACCCTTTTATCTACCATAGAATTCACTGAATATTTCTCTCTATCATGATTTTCATTTTAACTCATTTTCCCATAGAGTAGGTATAGTCAATTCTTTTTAGTGAGGCAGATTTGCACCGACTCGCTGGGGGTGGGTGGGGTGTGCTCTTTTAGCTCTTTGAAGTTTCCTGCTCGCTGATTGGTCAGAGAAAATCATCCTAACCAATCAGATAGCAGGAAACTTTTCCGAGCTTAAAGGGCACCGCTACGAGTCGGTGCAAATGCGCCTTATTAAAAAAAAATGAGTATAGTTGGTTGGACAAGGCACCAAGTACCCGTTGAGATACTACCGCTAGAGAGTTATTGGATCCTTTGACTAGTCGAACAGTACTACATTGGATTCGCCTCTCTGGTTACGGCTCATTTTTACCTTGTGAAGACCCTGTCGGACTTGGAGTAGATTAGCTTCTTTTCATTGCCATTTTATTATGTGTCAGTTTTAATTGTGTTTGGTCTATGTCTGTCTGTCTGTCTGTGTACATTAGTTACCTCCGCCACCGAAGTTGAAAGGAGGTTATGTTTTCACCCGTTTGTGTGTTTGTAATTTGTGTGTGTTTGTGAAGAGCTTCGTGGCCACAATTTTAATAAAACTTTTAGGATTGACTGTTATGTAAAATGCTGGAAATGAATAAATTTAGGAAGGTCATGGTCAAAGGTCAAGGTTAGGGTCAAGAAAAATGTCCAATTCACGTAATCAGCCATAAGTTTGGATCATTGTCAATTAGACTTCAAACTTGATTCATATTCAAGTGTATGAAAATCCAGGCCAATTACTAAATGTTAAGGTCAAAGGCCAAGGTCAAGGTCGAGCTAAAAAGGTCGAGAAATAGGCTGCCGTGGAGTAAGTCTGCGCTCTACTGAGTGCCCCTCTAGTTAATTTTATTTTGGGAAGGCCAATTCAGTTTTGAGGTCACCATTCATCACTATTATTCCGAATACTTATATTGAAAAACTCAATGAAATTTCTCACCAGCTGTGTCTCATGAGAGAGAGAGAGAGAGAGAGAGAGAGAGAGAGAGAGAGAGGAATGATTTACTTGTGTCCGGGATATACTAGATTAAGAGTGAAGGGAAGACCATATTTTTGCTATAATTTATACTGACTTTTAAAGCACCAAAGAATAAGGAGAGAGAGAGAGAGAGAGAGAGAGAGAGAGAGAGAGAGTTTCAACGTTGCTTTTCGCTAAGATTTTGCAAAACAATCGATGAGCCTGTGTGTTGTTAGTGATATATTCATGTAAGAAAAACTCGAGAATTTACAAATAGGATTTCTAGCCTTTCCTATATTAATTAGAATTGTGACTACTATCAGTAATTTTAGTCTCCTGAAAACGTTTTAAACGTTATAGATGTTTGAGTAAAGATATGTCAGTAATTTTAACTTTTGGAAGGGGTTTACATACATACATATACCAAGGCACTTCCCCCAATTTTGGAGGGTACCCGACCTCAACAAATGAAACAAAAACAAAAAATGGGGACCTCTACTCTCTACGTTCCTCCCAGCCTAACAAGGGGTTTAAAAGAGGAAAATCTCAAAGTGGAGGACATCGAAGACGGAATAAATTGCAAACGGCTTCCAAGAAATAGCCACCCTACATAGCAGGAAAAACTTTATTCGAAGAATCACTCATTAACAATAGTAAATCAAAGTTATCTTGATCTGGAATGAATGACTGATTTGATGTTCCTTGACCTGGAAAGATTTAGGAGGTTCATCCTGGAACTCTAAATGGGGTTAATTGCTTTAAATTTCATTCCGCATCGAAACAGTCTTTTCTGCAATACTTGAAATCATTGCTCCGTCTCCTTAGAATTAAATTGGATTTAGGCCAAAATGTATTTGCCAAGAACAACTGATATTTATGAGATTTGCGTGGGCATTCCGAGAGAGAGAGAGAGAGAGAGAGAGAGAGAGAGAGAATGATTTGAAGTTCTCTGGCATCCTGAAGAGAGAGAGAGAGAGAGAGAGAGAGAGAGAGAGAGCTAATTGCACTATCTGCTTTCATTCCAAAAGAGAACGACATTGTTTTGGAGAGAGAGAGAGAGAGAGAGAGAGAGAGAGAATGATTTGAAATTCTCGGGAATCCTGAAGAGAGAGAGAGAGAGAGAGAGAGAGAGAGAGAGAGAATGATTTGAAATTCTCGGGAATCCTGAAGAGAGAGAGAGAGAGAGAGAGAGAGAGAGAGAGAGAGCTTTCCATGAAATCTAATTGCATTATTTGCTTTCCTTCCAAACGAGAACGACAATGGCAGTGGCCTCATTCTCAAATCTTTTTAAACAAATCTAATTCCGTTTACGATCGTTTCATTGTTCCACTGACTCCAAAAAGGGAGAAAAATCGCTGATAAACACGACTGATACATGTTATGCCGCAGCAGGAGAAAGTTAAGTTTTCATTTTGAGTTTTTAATTTCAGAATTGAGATCTCTGAAACATGAAATACTGAAATAGAAATAATTTCAAAAGGGCTTTGATGTAATTTTAGTAATTGCCAGTGTGGGAGGCATAATTACGTTTGTTATTTGTAATAAAATAAAAAATTTGCTTTCGATATTTTCTAATTTTAGATTAATCCTGGATATAATACACCTGTGATCAATGCAGGCTGAACTTCGTATAAATTACATACATACATTTAGCTATGGTAAGCAGCTCTTCTAGGAGAAGGACACTCCAAAATCAAACCATTGTCCTCTAGTCTTGTGTAGTGCCATGGCCTCTGTACCATGGTCTTCCACTGTCTTGGGTTAGAGTTCTCTTGCTTGAGGGTACACTTGGGCACACTATTCTATCTCGCTTCTCTTCCTTTAGTTTTGTTAAAGTTTTCATAGTTTATATAGGAAATATTTAAATGTCATTGTTCTCAAAATATATTAGTTTTCCTTGTTTCCTTTCCTCACTGGACTATTTTCCCTGTTGGGGCCCCTGAGCTTATAGCATCGTGTTTTTCCAACTAGGGTTGTAGCT
>NC_090725.1:338331466-338337158 GCF_036898095.1 Palaemon carinicauda
CGAGGGAAAATTAAATATTTTAAAGAATAGTAACATCAAAATTAATATTTCCTATATAAACTATAAAAACTTAAACGAATCAAAAAGAGAAAGTAGATAGAATAGTGTAACCGAGTGTACCCTCAAGCAAGAGAACGCTAATCCAAGACAGTGGAAGGCCATGGTACAGAGGCTATGGCACTGAGGTAATATTAAGATCACTTTCCCATATGATAATATTACAAATCACGATGACGCATATTCTCTTTTGCAAACCTTAAGCCTAACATCTACACCAATATTTTAATTTATTAATTCATTATTATCACATTCTCAAGCGACAATTATTCAACCATAGTAAGGTTAACATCAACATTTCCATTTCTTATCTTATAATGGCTTAAATAACAGTCACCCATATCATCAGTTCACCGAATATTCATGTCTCATTTTCAAAGAGTTAATCATACCACCCTAATTCCTTAAGAATTTTCATTAACCGCTCACATGAAACAGCTAAATATTCATAAATTACTTTATCACAAGTTTTCACAATTGGTTGTCTCACAGATCTTCTTCAACAACATCCATCCAATTCCAAATTAGTCTCCTCGCTCTCCAACCATCACCTCCATCACTCTCGTCCCTGTATAACGTCTTCCATTTTCATCTTCTAGGAAAGGGACATTCCAAAATCAAACCATTGTTCTCTAGTATTGGGTAGTGCCATAGACTCTATACCATGGTCTTCCATTGTCTTGGGTTAGAGTTCTCTTGCTTGAGGGTACACTCCGGTACACTATGCTATCTTATTTCTCCTCCTCTTGTTTTGTTAAAGTTTTTATAGTTTATATAGGAAATATTTATTTAAATGTCATTGTTCTTAAGATATACTATTTTTCCTTGTTTCCTTTCCTTACTGGGCTGTTTTCTCTGTTGGGGCCTCTGGGCTTATAGCATCCTGCTTTTCCAACTAGGGTTGTAGCTTAGCAAGTAATAATAATAATAATAATAATAATAACAATAATTGGTGAAAATTAATATATTCCAAGTTTCAATCTAAAATTCTCGAAATAAAAAAATCCTGATTAATTAATAGAACAATAATTTTCCACGAAATCCCTTTAGCGTTGGTGTGTGAACACACGGAATAGAAAATTCATTTTTCCTTTACCAGTAAATTTTTCGTATATTAGCTTTCGACTAGAAAAAAAACGACTCTGCTTGAAGCGCAATAATGAAAAAAAGTATATATGAGGTAATTAACATCAGCTGGATTCTATATTTAACAAGTGCTTCAGCGAAAGACACACGCTGTTTGGGTATATAAAATCTCTTTTTCACTTAAGGCGATGAATTAATTGACTTGAGTTATATAAACGACTTGCCTTACTCTAGAGAATATTTGTTTTATAAATTATAATTCTAGCTGATATCTATTTACACATGTGTACGTATACACACATACATACATACATACATACATACATATATATATCATATATATTAGAGTTCTCTTGCATGAGGGTACACTCGGGCACACTGTTCTATCTAGTTTCTTCTCTTCCTTTTGTTTTGTTGAAGTTTTTATAGTTTATATAGGAAACATTTATTTTAATGTTGTTACTATTCTTAGAATATTTTTCCTTATTCCCTTTCCTCACTGGGCTATTTTCTCTGTTGGGGCCCCTGGGCTTATAGAGTCCTGCTTTTCCAACTAGGGTTGTAGCTTAGCATTTAATAATAATAATAATAATAATAATAATAATAATATAAATAATATATATATATATATATATATATATGTATATATATATATATATAATATATATATATATATATACATATATATACACATATAAATATATATACATATATATATATATATATATATATACATCTTAATTTCTTTTAATTTCCCCCAGAAAAACTTCCTTGATGACCTATCACTTCCCTGAAAGACTTCATCCCTTAATTGGCCAGGTGAACAACACCTGGTTAATCTGTGACACATCAGTTACATTGATAAGAGAATCCAGAAATTATATCTGCAAATACGTGAATCTTTTAGAAAGAATTATTCAAGAGACTAATATCTTCACTGGGGATTTTTCATTATATTTATTTATGAATAAATTGCATAATTTAAATGAGCATACTGTGACGAGCCGAGTGAGGGGTTATGAAGTCAAAGGCAGGATGCAATCAACTGAGTTATATTGTTATAGAACACTCTCCTTTATATACAAAACCTCAAGGCAACAGGACATAACAAGTTAACAAGACAGACAATGTTACAGAGGAAACAGCAGACATGAATTTTAATGTTCGTTTAGTGCGAGGGAAGAGCGAAGATACAAGCATAATATATGCAAAAGGAATTATGTTCAATTGTGTGACACACGGTTGGTACAAAACGCTCAGCGGGATATGAATTCTTTCTTTGATAATAATACAGTTTTAAAAACAACAGTGTTCAAGACTTGATGTTTATTATTTATTTGCAGTAATATTTATTATTATTATTATCATTATTATTATTATTATTATTATTACTTGCTAAGCAACAACCCTAATTGGAAAAGCAGGATACTACAAGCCCAGGGGCCCCAAACAGAGAAAATAGTCCAGTGAGGAAAGGAAAAAAGGAAAAATTAAATATTATAAAACAGTAACATTAAAATAAATCTCCCATATAAACTATAAAAACTTTAACAAAACAAGAGGAAAAGAAATCAGATAGAATAATGTCCCCGAGTGTACCCTCAAGCAAGAGAACTCTAACCCAAGACAGTGGAAGACCATGGTACAGAGGCTATGGCACGACCCAAGACTAGAGAATAACGGTTTGATTTTGGAGTGTCCTTCTCCTAGAAGAGCTGCTTACCATAGCTAAAGAGTCTCTTCTACCCTTACCAAGAGGAAAGTAGCCATTGAACAATTACAGTGCAGTAGTTATATTTACTATAATTATTTTTGTTAATATCATTATTATTACCAATATTATCACCACTGTTGTTGTGTTATTATAACTGTTTCAATATTGAAGACGAACAAGCAATAAACGGATCAAATTGGAAAGCTGGTTTGACGTAGAGTAATGAAAATGTAAAAAATAATGATGAATTAAATTTCACCCTTTTTGCCAACTCCCATTTATTCTCTCTGCCTACTTTTCCTCCCAACTCTATGATAGGATGTCTGTTCTCTACTAATATTTCCTTTCGAACATTTTCGTCAAAAAAATTTTCATGGATTTTTCGTTAATTTTTATTAATAATTTTTCTATAATGATATTCCATATATCATTTTATCATTGGATAATTTCTCGTTGCTTGTATTTCTCACGTTAGTATTTATCTTCATAATTTTTCTCTATTTTTTTTAAATCTATTTTCATCACACATTTGTATTCTTCCTTCGCTCACTCGTGACACTCCAAGACAATTGTGTGGAGAGAGAGAGAGAGAGAGAGAGAGAGAGAGAGAGAAACTCGCATCGACAAGTAGTGTTTGATAAAAATGATGAAGACTCAGGAAAAGAAAGGGATAGAAGAAAAGAATAAAACAAAAGAGAGAGAGAGAGAGAGAGAGAGAGAGAGAGAGACTCGCACCGACAAGTAGTAAAAAAAGACGAAGATGATAAAGACTCAGAAAAAGAAAGATATAGAGGAAAAGGATAGAACAAGAGACAGGAGGAGGAAGGAGAGGAAAGGTGAAAAAAAAGGAAAGGAGAAGGAAGTAAGAGATGATAGATAGTAAGAAAAATGATAAGAGAAAATATGATAAAAATAGAAATAGGAGAGAAGGATGACGTAAGTGATGATGAAGAACTATTGAAAGGGCAACATGAGGGGACACTATACTCGATTTTTTTTAATGAGGCGAATTTGCACCGACTCCCAGGAAAACGTTCCTAATCGCTGATTGGTTGGACAAAATAATTCTAGCCAATCAGGGATTAGGAAATTTTTCTGAGCTAAAAGGACACCACTGCGAGTCAATGCAAATGCGCCTCATTAAAATGAATTGAGTATAGAAGAAAGAGGAGAAAAAGAGTCTAAAAAGAAGAGGAAGACGGTAATTGGGAAAATGCTGACATCAACAAGGTCCAAGTCTTGCCAGGATCAATGAAAGACAGGTGACCTGAAGGTGGCACTTCTCGCCTCGAGCCAGAAAGTCAATTTTCTCAGCCTCTGTAAACCTTTCTTTCAATGGCTCCTCAAGAAGAAAAACGTAAACAAAATAAAAGAAAAGTTAATGATTATATTACCGTTTTTAAAGTCCCATTCAACTTTCATTTCATCTTCACGAAAGACTCTATCCTATGGTAAGCAGCTCATCTAGGGAAAGGACACTCCAAATTCAAACCATTGTTATCTAGTCTTGGGTAGTGCCATAGCCTCTGTACCATGGTCTTTCACTGTCTTGGATTAGAGATCTCTAGCTTGAGGGTACACTCGGGCAAACTATTCTATCTTACTTCTCTTCCTCTTGTTTTTTTTTTTTTTTTAAGTTTTTATAGCTCATATAGGAGATATCTATCTTAATCTTGTTACTGTCCTTAAAATATTCTATTTTTCCTATTTTCGCTTCCTCACTGGGCTATTTTCTCTGTTGGAGCCCCTGGGCTTGTAGCATCCTGCTTTTCCAACAAGGGTTGTAGCTTAGCAATTAATAATAATGATAGTCTTGGGTAGTGTCATAGCCTCTGTACCATGGTCTTCCACTGCCTTGGGTTAGAGTTCTCTTGCTTGAGGGTACACTCGGGCACACCATTCAATCTTAACTCTCTTCCTCTTTCTTTTAAATTTTTTATCGTTTATATAGGATATATTTATCTTAACGTTGTTACTGTTCTTAAAATATCTTATTTTTCCATTTTTTCGTTTCCACACTGGGCTATTTTCCCTGTTAGAGCCCCTGCGCTTATAGCATCCTGCTTTTCCAACTAGGGCTGTAGCTTAGCATGTAATAATAATAATAATAATAATAATAATAATAATAATAATAATAATAATAATAATAATAATAATAATAATCCATTGTTCTCAGTCTGTATGCTTGTCGCTATCAAAGGCTTTTCAAGTTGTTTTACTGTAAATGAAAATGTGAGTTACGTAGTGGTCTCTTTTATAAAATTCAATCTACTCTTCATTCACTTCAATTAGAATAGATACTCTAATGTTATACTGAATATATTTGGCAAATAATTGTAACACTGTGCCACGATTGAATTGAAAATGTTTATATGTGGGGTTTCTTTCATAATATTAATAATTCATTATCATTATCAATATCATTATTAATATTCATACGTTGTCTCAATTATTTAAACTATTCATTGAAATTAATAGATAATTTTCGTATGGAGACCCAACAATAGTCAATAGATCCTATAAAATGGCCACTCCTCATAGTCTATTATGTCATCTGACACGCGTTTCCCTCAGGGAATTTCCCTATAATTAGTTCATTTGCATTTACGATTCAACAAATAACCTTAATGAGATAACCGCATTACGACGGTGAATTAACGTTAACCGGACACAGTGACAGGTGAGTTCCACCCAATAATTATTTGAACAATGAGGTTACAAATCAATAATTAATTTGAAGAAAGAACGCAAGTTCAAATAGTTGGTTTTGGAACAGATAGAAGAGTGAACGATTAGGTATAGTTAGCAGCAAGCAGAGAATCAGCTGGCACAGAT
>NC_090725.1:338340158-338347658 GCF_036898095.1 Palaemon carinicauda
GAGAGGAGAGAGAGAGAGAGTATGAGAGAGAGAGAGAGAGATAATTCATATAATTACAAAAAATACTAACGAGCTATATTTGTCCAAACTTACTACCAACCCTCCTTGTTGATACATATCAGAGCACTAATAGAATTTCTCCCATTCCTTTACTATGTTAAGGTAGTTTAATGATACGTGGCGTACTTCAATTACTTCATTCGTGCCTATTACGCGCTAGTTATATATCCTTTTCAGGTGAGGAACTCGAGCATTTTTTCGCAGGAAACGTTTTTAGGTTAAAACCGAAAATTCCGTATTAGTGAAGCAAAGTGTGTCGGCAAACATTTCACATCCAACGTTCGATGTTTGGAATTCTTCCAAAACATGGTCAATTTTGGGAGCGCGGGTCGAATTTGCATTTTGTATACGGGGAGAGAGAGAGAGAGAGAGAGAGAGAGAGAGAGAGAGAGAGAGAGAGAGAGAGAGAGAGAGAGAGAGTTAAATATATATATATATATATATATAATTATATATATATATATATATATATATGTATGTATATATATATATATATATATATATATATATATATATATATATATATATATATTATATATATATATATATATATATATATATATATATATATATATATATATATATATATATATATATATATGTCTATTAAAATCTCATTTTAATGAGATAACATATTTGCCATATCACAACTCCTAAAGGCACACCTATTATTATTATTATTATTAATTGCTAAGCTACAACTCTAGTTGGAAAAGCAGGATGCTATAAGCCCAGGGGCTCCAACCGTGAAAATACCACAGTGAGGAAAGGAAAACGGGTAAAATGAAATATTTTAAAGAAGAGTAACATCATTAAAATAAATATCTCCTATATAACCTATATGAATGCTAACAAAACAAGAGGAAGAGAAATTAGATAGAATAGTATACCCGAGTGTACCCTCAAGCAAGAGAGAAGAATGAAATTATTATTTATATTAATTCTATCTATCAGGATATTTAGAATTTAATTTGTTATGAAGGTTTCATCCTTTAAGGAATGAAAATTTAAGTTAAATATCGAATACCTCCTGTTCTCCACTATCCTTCTCCCTTATTCATTCCTCTACTTTTTCCTATTTGGCCTTTCTCTTTAAGTTAAATCATTAGATTTTCATCTATTCCATACCCTTCCCACTCCCTATCCCTCTCCTTCACCCTATCCCTCGCCTCCATTCTTCGCTATTAAGATGTCAGTATCCTTCTCCCTTATTCATTCCTCCCCTTTTTCCATTTCGCCTTTCCCTTTAAATCATCGGATTTTCATCTCTTCCATACCCTACCCACTCCCTATCCCTCTCCTTCACCCTATCCCTCGCCTCCATCCTCCGCTATTAAGATGTTTCGCATATCCAGTTGGGGCAAAAGCGTAATGGCAGCTCGTGGCGTCCGGCCGGTGACTGTATTGAAACCCGGCCATTAAATATGGATTCTCCTAATGGACCCCTTCTTAGCCTTGAGGTGAAAAGGTAAGGGCCCTTCTGGAGGGTGGAAGGGGTAGAGAAGGGGTGACCCTCTTAGCCCTGAGGTGAAAAGGCCAGGGCCCTCCTGGGGAAGGGGGAGGAGAGAAGGGGTGAATTGACGGAAGAGAAATTCGATGATAAAGGATTGGAAATGGCAACCTGCCAGGGTGATGAAGGTCTTCGGGTTATATTAGCACACATTATGGCGAAGTATCTCTACGGGAGGGAAGTGTTGAAGACGCCTCTACAGGAGGGAAGTGTTGAAGATGCCTCTACTGGAGGGAAGTGTTGAAGATGCCTCTACTGGAGGGAAGTGTTGAAGATGCCTCTACAGGAGGGAAGTGTTGAAGACGCCTCTACAGGAGGGAAGTGTTGAAGATGCCTCTACAGGAGGGAAGTGTTTAAGATGCCTCTACAGGAGGGAAGTGTTGAAGACGCCTTTACAGGAGGGAAGTGTTGAAGATGCCTCTACAGGAGGGAAGTGTTGAAGACGCCTTTACAGGAGGGAAGTGTTGAAGACGCCTCTACAGGAGGGAAGGGTTGAAGATGCCTCTACAGGAAGGAAGTGTTGAAGATGTCTCTACAGGAGGGAAGTGTTGAAGATGCCTCTACAGGAGGGAAGTGTTGAAGATGCCTCTACAGGAGGGAAGTGTTGAAGACGCCTCTACAGGAGGGAAGTGTTGAAGATGCCTCTACAGGAGGGAAGTGTTGAAGATGCCTCTACAGGAGGGAAGTGTTGAAGATGCCTCTACGGGAGGAAGTGTTGAAGATGCCTCTACAGGAGGGAAGTGTTGAAGATGCCTCTACAGGAGGGAAGTGTTCAAGATGCCTCTACAGGACGGGAACTGTTGAAGATGCCTCTACAGGACGGGAACTGTTGAAGACGCCTCTACAGGAGGGAAGTGTTGAAGACGCCTCTACAGGAGGGAAGTGTTGAAGATGCCTCTACAGGAGGGAAGTGTTGAAGATGCCTCTACAGGAGGGAAGTGTTGAAGATGCCTCTACAGGAGGGAAGTGTTGAAGACGCCTCTACGGGAGGGAAGTGTTGAAGACGCCTCTACAGGAGGAAAGTGTTGAAGATGCCTCTACGGGAGGGAAGTGTTGAAGATGCCTCTACAGGAGGGAAGTGTTGAAGATGCCTCTACAGGAGGGAAGTGTTGAAGATGCCTCTACAGGAGGGAAGTGTTGAAGACGCCTCTACAGGAGGGAAGTGTTGAAGACGCCTCTACAGGAGGGAAGTGTTGAAGACGCCTCTACAGGAGGGAAGTGTTGAAGACGCCTCTAGAGGAGGGAAGTGTTGAAGATGCCTCTACGGGAGGGAAGTGTTGAAGACGCCTCTAGAGGAGGGAAGTGTTGAAGACGCCTCTAGAGGAGGGAAGTGTTGAAGATGCCTCTACAGGAGGGAAGTGTTGAAGATGCCTCTACAGGAGGGAAGGGTTGAAGATGCCTCTACAGGAGGGAAGTGTTGAAGATGCCTCTACAGGAGGGAAGTGTTGAAGACGCCTCTACAGGAGGGAAGTGTTGAAGACGCCTCTACAGGAGGGAAGTGTTGAAGACGCCTCTACAGGAGGGAAGTGTTGAAGACGCCTCTACAGGAGGGAAGTGTTGAAGACGCCTCTAGAGGAGGGAAGTGTTGAAGATGCCTCTACGGGAGGGAAGTGTTGAAGACGCCTCTAGAGGAGGGAAGTGTTGAAGATGCCTCTACAGGAGGGAAGGGTTGAAGATGCCTCTACAGGAGGGAAGTGTTGAAGATGCCTCTACAGGAGGGAAGGGTTGAAGATGCCTCTACAGGAGGGAAGTGTTGAAGATGCCTCTACAGGAGGGAAGTGTTGAAGATGCCTCTACAGGAGGGAAGTGTTGAAGACGCCTCTACAGGAGAGTAGTGTTGAAGACGCCTCTACAGGAGGGAAGTGTTGAAGACGCCTCTACAGGAGGGAAGTGTTGAAGACGCCTCTACAGGAGGGAAGTGTTGAAGACGCCTCTAGAGGAGGGAAGTGTTGAAGACGCCTCTAGAGGAGGGAAGTGTTGAAGACGCCTCTAGAGGAGGGAAGTGTTGAAGACGCCTCTAGAGGAGGGAAGTGTTGAAGATGCCTCTACAGGAGGGAAGTGTTGAAGACGCCTCTAGAGGAGGGAAGTGTTGAAGACGCCTCTAGAGGAGGGAAGTGTTGAAGACGCCTCTAGAGGAGGGAAGTGTTGAAGACGCCTCTAGAGGAGGGAAGTGTTGAAGATGCCTCTACAGGAGGGAAGTGTTGAAGACGCCTCTACAGGAGGGAAGTGTTGAAGACGCCTCTACAGGAGGGAAGTGTTGAAGACGCCTCTACAGGAGGGAAGTGTTGAAGACGCCTCTAGAGGAGGGAAGTGTTGAAGATGCCTCTACGGGAGGGAAGTGTTGAAGACGCCTCTAGAGGAGGGAAGTGTTGAAGACGCCTCTAGAGGAGGGAAGTGTTGAAGATGCCTCTACAGGAGGGAAGTGTTGAAGATGCCTCTACAGGAGGGAAGGGTTGAAGATGCCTCTACAGGAGGGAAGGGTTGAAGATGCCTCTACAGGAGGGAAGGGTTGAAGATGCCTCTACAGGAGGGAAGGGTTGAAGATGCCTCTACAGGAGGGAAGGGTTGAAGATGCCTCTACAGGAGGGAAGGGTTGAAGATGCCTCTACAGGAGGGAAGGGTTGAAGATGCCTCTACAGGAGGGAAGGGTTGAAGATGCCTCTACAGGAGGGAAGGGTTGAAGATGCCTCTACAGGAGGGAAGGGTTGAAGATGCCTCTACAGGAGGGAAGGGTTGAAGATGCCTCTACAGGAGGGAAGTGTTGAAGATGCCTCTACAGGAGGGAAGGGTTGAAGATGCCTCTACAGGAGGGAAGGGTTGAAGATGCCTCTACAGGAGGGAAGGGTTGAAGATGCCTCTACAGGAGGGAAGTGTTGAAGATGCCTCTACAGGAGGGAAGGGTTGAAGATGCCTCTACAGGAGGGAAGGGTTGAAGATGCCTCTAGAGGAGGGAAGTGTTGAAGATGCCTCTACGGGAGGGAAGTGTTGAAGACGCCTCTAGAGGAGGGAAGTGTTGAAGACGCCTCTACAGGAGGGAAGTGTTGAAGATGCCTCTACAGGAGGGAAGGGTTGAAGATGCCTCTACAGGAGGGAAGTGTTGAAGATGCCTCTACGGGAGGAAGTGTTGAAGATGCCTCTACAGGAGGGAAGTGTTGAAGATGCCTCTACAGGAGGGAAGTGTTCAAGATGCCTCTACAGGACGGGAACTGTTGAAGATGCCTCTACAGGACGGGAACTGTTGAAGACGCCTCTACAGGAGGGAAGTGTTGAAGACGCCTCTACAGGAGGGAAGTGTTGAAGATGCCTCTACAGGAGGGAAGTGTTGAAGATGCCTCTACAGGAGGGAAGTGTTGAAGATGCCTCTACAGGAGGGAAGTGTTGAAGACGCCTCTACGGGAGGGAAGTGTTGAAGACGCCTCTACAGGAGGAAAGTGTTGAAGATGCCTCTACGGGAGGGAAGTGTTGAAGATGCCTCTACAGGAGGGAAGTGTTGAAGATGCCTCTACAGGAGGGAAGTGTTGAAGATGCCTCTACAGGAGGGAAGTGTTGAAGACGCCTCTACAGGAGGGAAGTGTTGAAGACGCCTCTACAGGAGGGAAGTGTTGAAGACGCCTCTACAGGAGGGAAGTGTTGAAGACGCCTCTAGAGGAGGGAAGTGTTGAAGATGCCTCTACGGGAGGGAAGTGTTGAAGACGCCTCTAGAGGAGGGAAGTGTTGAAGACGCCTCTAGAGGAGGGAAGTGTTGAAGATGCCTCTACAGGAGGGAAGTGTTGAAGATGCCTCTACAGGAGGGAAGGGTTGAAGATGCCTCTACAGGAGGGAAGTGTTGAAGATGCCTCTACAGGAGGGAAGTGTTGAAGACGCCTCTACAGGAGGGAAGTGTTGAAGACGCCTCTACAGGAGGGAAGTGTTGAAGACGCCTCTACAGGAGGGAAGTGTTGAAGACGCCTCTACAGGAGGGAAGTGTTGAAGACGCCTCTAGAGGAGGGAAGTGTTGAAGATGCCTCTACGGGAGGGAAGTGTTGAAGACGCCTCTAGAGGAGGGAAGTGTTGAAGATGCCTCTACAGGAGGGAAGGGTTGAAGATGCCTCTACAGGAGGGAAGTGTTGAAGATGCCTCTACAGGAGGGAAGGGTTGAAGATGCCTCTACAGGAGGGAAGTGTTGAAGATGCCTCTACAGGAGGGAAGTGTTGAAGATGCCTCTACAGGAGGGAAGTGTTGAAGACGCCTCTACAGGAGAGTAGTGTTGAAGACGCCTCTACAGGAGGGAAGTGTTGAAGACGCCTCTACAGGAGGGAAGTGTTGAAGACGCCTCTACAGGAGGGAAGTGTTGAAGACGCCTCTAGAGGAGGGAAGTGTTGAAGACGCCTCTAGAGGAGGGAAGTGTTGAAGACGCCTCTAGAGGAGGGAAGTGTTGAAGACGCCTCTAGAGGAGGGAAGTGTTGAAGATGCCTCTACAGGAGGGAAGTGTTGAAGACGCCTCTAGAGGAGGGAAGTGTTGAAGACGCCTCTAGAGGAGGGAAGTGTTGAAGACGCCTCTAGAGGAGGGAAGTGTTGAAGACGCCTCTAGAGGAGGGAAGTGTTGAAGATGCCTCTACAGGAGGGAAGTGTTGAAGACGCCTCTACAGGAGGGAAGTGTTGAAGACGCCTCTACAGGAGGGAAGTGTTGAAGACGCCTCTACAGGAGGGAAGTGTTGAAGACGCCTCTAGAGGAGGGAAGTGTTGAAGATGCCTCTACGGGAGGGAAGTGTTGAAGACGCCTCTAGAGGAGGGAAGTGTTGAAGACGCCTCTAGAGGAGGGAAGTGTTGAAGATGCCTCTACAGGAGGGAAGTGTTGAAGATGCCTCTACAGGAGGGAAGGGTTGAAGATGCCTCTACAGGAGGGAAGGGTTGAAGATGCCTCTACAGGAGGGAAGGGTTGAAGATGCCTCTACAGGAGGGAAGGGTTGAAGATGCCTCTACAGGAGGGAAGGGTTGAAGATGCCTCTACAGGAGGGAAGGGTTGAAGATGCCTCTACAGGAGGGAAGGGTTGAAGATGCCTCTACAGGAGGGAAGGGTTGAAGATGCCTCTACAGGAGGGAAGGGTTGAAGATGCCTCTACAGGAGGGAAGGGTTGAAGATGCCTCTACAGGAGGGAAGGGTTGAAGATGCCTCTACAGGAGGGAAGTGTTGAAGATGCCTCTACAGGAGGGAAGGGTTGAAGATGCCTCTACAGGAGGGAAGGGTTGAAGATGCCTCTACAGGAGGGAAGGGTTGAAGATGCCTCTACAGGAGGGAAGTGTTGAAGATGCCTCTACAGGAGGGAAGGGTTGAAGATGCCTCTACAGGAGGGAAGGGTTGAAGATGCCTCTAGAGGAGGGAAGTGTTGAAGATGCCTCTACGGGAGGGAAGTGTTGAAGACGCCTCTAGAGGAGGGAAGTGTTGAAGACGCCTCTACAGGAGGGAAGTGTTGAAGATGCCTCTACAGGAGGGAAGGGTTGAAGATGCCTCTACAGGAGGGAAGTGTTGAAGATGCCTCTACAGGAGGGAAGTGTTGAAGATGCCTCTACAGGAGGGAAGGGTTGAAGATGCCTCTACAGGAGGGAAGGGTTGAAGATGCCTCTACAGGAGGGAAGGGTTGAAGATGCCTCTACAGGAGGGAAGTGTTGAAGATGCCTCTACAGGAGGGAAGGGTTGAAGATGCCTCTACAGGAGGGAAGGGTTGAAGATGCCTCTACAGGAGGGAAGGGTTGAAGATGCCTCTACAGGAGGGAAGGGTTGAAGATGCCTCTACAGGAGGGAAGGGTTGAAGATGCCTCTACAGGAGGGAAGGGTTGAAGATGCCTCTACAGGAGGGAAGGGTTGAAGATGCCTCTACAGGAGGGAAGGGTTGAAGATGCCTCTACAGGAGGGAAGGGTTGAAGATGCCTCTACAGGAGGGAAGGGTTGA
>NC_090725.1:338357658-338365158 GCF_036898095.1 Palaemon carinicauda
TAAGAATTAGAACATCCCGGGTTTTTTTAACTAAATTATTTTCCTCCTAGTTTTGGAATTGAATTATTTTAAGAATTAGAACATCCCGGGTTTTTTTAACTAAATTATTTTCCTCCTAGTTTTGGAATTGAATTATTTTAAGAATTAGAACATCCCGGGTTTTTTTAACTAAATTATTTTCCTCCTAGTTTTGGAATTGAATTATTTTAAGAATTAGAACATCCCGGGTTTTTTTAACTAAATTATTTTCCTTCTAGTTTTGGAATTGAATTATTTTAAGAATTAGAACATCCCGGGTTTTTTTAACTAAATTATTTTCCTCCTAGTTTTGGAATTGAATTATTTTAAGAATTAGAACATCCCGGGTTTTTTTAACTAAATTATTTTCCTCCTAGTTTTGGAATTGAATTATTTTAAGAATTAGAACATCCCGGTTTTTTTAACTAAATTATTTTCCTCCTAGTTTTGGAGATGAATTATTTTAAGAATTAGAACATCCCGGTTTTTTTAACTAAATTATTTTCCTCCTAGTTTTGGAATTAAATTATTTTAAGAATTAGAACATCCCGGTTTTTTTAACTAAATTATTTTCCTCCTAGTTTTGGAGATGAATTATTTTAAGAATTAGAACATCCCGGTTTTTTTAACTAAATTATTTTCCTCCTAGTTTTGGAATTAAATTATTTTAAGAATTAGAACATCCCGGTTTTTTTAACTAAATTATTTTCCTCCTAGTTTTGGAATTAAATTATTTTAAGAATTAGAACATCCCGGTTTTTTTAACTAAATTATTTTCCTCATAGTTTTGGAATTAAATTATTTTAAGAATTAGAACATCCCGGGGTTTTTTAACTAAATTATTTTCCTCCTAGTTTTGGAATTGAATTATTTTAAGAATTAGAACATCCCGGTTTTTTAACTAAATTATTTTCCTCCTAGTTTTGGAATTAAATTATTTTAAGAATTAGAACATCCCGGGTTTTTTTAACTAAATTATTTTCCTCCTAGTTTTGGAATTAAGTTATTTTAAGAATTAGAACATCCCGGTTTTTTTTAACTAAATTATTTTCCTCCTAGTTTTGGAATTAAGTTATTTTAAGAATTAGAACATCCCGGGTTTTTTTAACTAAATTATTTTCCTCCTAGTTTTGGAATTAAATTATTTTAAGAATTAGAACATCCCGGTTTTTTTAACTAAATTATTTTCCTCCTAGTTTTGGAATTGAATTATTTTAAGAATTAGAACATCCCGGTTTTTTTAACTAAATTATTTTCCTCCTAGTTTTGGAATTGAATTATTTTAAGAATTAGAACATCCCGGTTTTTTTAACTAAATTATTTTCCTCATAGTTTTGGAATTAAATTATTTTAAGAATTAGAACATCCCGGTTTTTTTAACTAAATTATTTTCCTCCTAGTTTTGGAATTGAATTATTTTAAGAATTAGAACATCCCGGTTTTTTTAACTAAATTATTTTCCTCCTAGTTTTGGAATTGAATTATTTTAAGAATTAGAACATCCCGGTTTTTTTAACTAAATTATTTTCCTCATAGTTTTGGAATTAAATTATTTTAAGAATTAGAACATCCCGGTTTTTTTAACTAAATTATTTTCCTCATAGTTTTGGAATTGAATTATTTTAAGAATTAGAACATCCCGGGTTTTTTAACTAAATTATTTTCCTCATAGTTTTGGAATTAAATTATTTTAAGAATTAGAACATCCCGGGTTTTTTAACTAAATTATTTTCCTCCTAGTTTTGGAATTAATTTATTTTAAGAATTAGAACATCCCGGGTTTTTTTTTAACTAAATTATTTTCCTCCTAGTTTTTTCAATTAAATTATTTTAAGAATTAGAACATCCCGGTTTTTTTAACTAAATTATTTTCCTCCTAGTTTTTTCAATTAAATTATTTTAAGAATTAGAACATCCCGGGTTTTTTAACTAAATTATTTTCCTCCTAGTTTTGGAATTAAATTATTTTAAGAATTAGAACATCCCGGTTTTTTTAACTAAATTATTTTCCTCCTAGTTTTGGAATTAAATTATTTTAAGAATTAGAACATCCCGGTTTTTTTAACTAAATTATTTTCCTCCTAGTTTTTTTAATTAAATTATTTTAAGAATTAGAACATCCCGGGTTTTTTTAACTAAATTATTTTCCTCCTAGTTTTTTTAACTAAATTATTTTCCTCCTAGTTTTTTTAATTAAATTATTTTAAGAATTAGAACATCCCGGTTTTTTTTAACTAAATTATTTTCCTCCTAGTTTTGGAATTGAATTATTTTAAGAATTAGAACATCCCGGGTTTTTTAACTAAATTATTTTCCTCCTAGTTTTGGAATTAAATTATTTTAAGAATTAGAACATCCCGGTTTTTTTTAACTAAATTATTTTCCTCCTAGTTTTTTTAATTAAATTATTTTAAGAATTAGAACATCCCGGTTTTTTTAACTAAATTATTTTCCTCCTAGTTTTTTTAATTAAATTATTTTAAGAATTAGAACATCCCGGGTTTTTTTAACTAAATTATTTTCCTCCTAGTTTTTTTAACTAAATTATTTTCCTCCTAGTTTTGGAATTAAATTATTTTAAGAATTAGAACATCCCGGTTTTTTTAACTAAATTATTTTCCTCCTAGTTTTTTTAATTAAATTATTTTAAGAATTAGAACATCCCGGGTTTTTTAACTAAATTATTTTCCTCCTAGTTTTGGAATTAAATTATTTTAAGAATTAGAACATCCCGGTTTTTTTAACTAAATTATTTTCCTCCTAGTTTTTTTAATTAAATTATTTTAAGAATTAGAACATCCCGGTTTTTTTAACTAAATTATTTTCCTCCTAGTTTTTTTAATTAAATTATTTTAAGAATTAGAACATCCCGGGTTTTTTTAACTAAATTATTTTCCTCCTAGTTTTTTTAATTAAATTATTTTAAGAATTAGAACATCCCGGTTTTTTTAACTAAATTATTTTCCTCCTAGTTTTTTTAATTAAATTATTTTAAGAATTAGAACATCCCGGTTTTTTTAACTAAATTATTTTCCTCCTAGTTTTTTTAATTAAATTATTTTAAGAATTAGAACATCCCGGGTTTTTTTAACTAAATTATTTTCCTCCTAGTTTTTTTAACTAAATTATTTTCCTCCTAGTTTTTTTAATTAAATTATTTTAAGAATTAGAACATCCCGGTTTTTTTAACTAAATTATTTTCCTCCTAGTTTTGGAATTAAATTATTTTAAGAATTAGAACATCCCGGTTTTTTTAACTAAATTATTTTCCTCCTAGTTTTTTTAATTAAATTATTTTAAGAATTAGAACATCCCGGGTTTTTTTAACTAAATTATTTTCCTCCTAGTTTTTTTAACTAAATTATTTTCCTCCTAGTTTTTTTTAATTAAATTATTTTAAGAATTAGAACATCCCGGTTTTTTTAACTAAATTATTTTCCTCCTAGTTTTGGAATTAAATTATTTTAAGAATTAGAACATCCCGGTTTTTTTAACTAAATTATTTTCCTCCTAGTTTTGGAATTGAATTATTTTAAGAATTAGAACATCCCGGGTTTTTTAACTAAATTATTTTCCTCCTAGTTTTGGAATTAAATTATTTTAAGAATTAGAACATCCCGGTTTTTTTAACTAAATTATTTTCCTCCTAGTTTTTTTAATTAAATTATTTTAAGAATTAGAACATCCCGGGTTTTTTTAACTAAATTATTTTCCTCCTAGTTTTTTTAATTAAATTATTTTAAGAATTAGAACATCCCGGGTTTTTTAACTAAATTATTTTCCTCCTAGTTTTGGAATTAAATTATTTTAAGAATTAGAACATCCCGGTTTTTTTAACTAAATTATTTTCCTCCTAGTTTTTTTAATTAAATTATTTTAAGAATTAGAACATCCCGGTTTTTTTAACTAAATTATTTTCCTCCTAGTTTTTTTAATTAAATTATTTTAAGAATTAGAACATCCCGGTTTTTTTAACTAAATTATTTTCCTCCTAGTTTTGGAATTAAATTATTTTAAGAATTAGAACATCCCGGTTTTTTTAACTAAATTATTTTCCTCCTAGTTTTTTTAATTAAATTATTTTAAGAATTAGAACATCCCGGTTTTTTTAACTAAATTATTTTCCTCCTAGTTTTGGAATTAAATTATTTTAAGAATTAGAACATCCCGGTTTTTTTAACTAAATTATTTTCCTCCTAGTTTTTTTAATTAAATTATTTTAAGAATTAGAACATCCCGGGTTTTTTAACTAAATTATTTTCCTCCTAGTTTTGGAATTAAATTATTTTAAGAATTAGAACATCCCGGTTTTTTTAACTAAATTATTTTCCTCCTAGTTTTGGAATTAAATTATTTTAAGAATTAGAACATCCCGGTTTTTTTAACTAAATTATTTTCCTCCTAGTTTTGGAATTAAATTATTTTAAGAATTAGAACATCCCGGTTTTTTTAACTAAATTATTTTCCTCCTAGTTTTGGAATTAAATTATTTTAAGAATTAGAACATCCCGGTTTTTTTAACTAAATTATTTTCCTCCTAGTTTTTTTAATTAAATTATTTTAAGAATTAGAACATCCCGGTTTTTTTAACTAAATTATTTTCCTCCTAGTTTTTTTAATTAAATTATTTTAAGAATTAGAACATCCCGGGTTTTTTAACTAAATTATTTTCCTCCTAGTTTTTGAATTAAATTATTTTAAGAATTAGAACATCCCGGTTTTTTTAACTAAATTATTTTCCTCCTAGTTTTTTTAATTAAATTATTTTAAGAATTAGAACATCCCGGTTTTTTTAACTAAATTATTTTCCTCCTAGTTTTTTTAATTAAATTATTTTAAGAATTAGAACATCCCGGTTTTTTTAACTAAATTATTTTCCTCCTAGTTTTTTTAATTAAATTATTTTAAGAATTAGAACATCCCGGGTTTTTTAACTAAATTATTTTCCTCCTAGTTTTGGAATTAAATTATTTTAAGAATTAGAACATCCCGGGTTTTTTAACTAAATTATTTTCCTCCTAGTTTTTTAATTAAATTATTTTAAGAATTAGAACATCCCGGGTTTTTTTTTAACTAAATTATTTTCCTCCTAGTTTTTTCAATTAAATTATTTTAAGAATTAGAACATCCCGGTTTTTTTAACTAAATTATTTTCCTCCTAGTTTTTTTAATTAAATTATTTTAAGAATTAGAACATCCCGGGTTTTTTTAACTAAATTATTTTCCTCCTAGTTTTTTTAATTAAATTATTTTAAGAATTAGAACATCCCGGGTTTTTTAACTAAATTATTTTCCTCCTAGTTTTGGAATTAAATTATTTTAAGAATTAGAACATCCCGGTTTTTTTAACTAAATTATTTTCCTCCTAGTTTTTTTAATTAAATTATTTTAAGAATTAGAACATCCCGGTTTTTTTAACTAAATTATTTTCCTCCTAGTTTTTTTAATTAAATTATTTTAAGAATTAGAACATCCCGGGTTTTTTTAACTAAATTATTTTCCTCCTAGTTTTTTTAATTAAATTATTTTAAGAATTAGAACATCCCGGTTTTTTTAACTAAATTTTTTTCCTCCTAGTTTTTTTAATTAAATTATTTTAAGAATTAGAACATCCCGGGTTTTTTTAACTAAATTATTTTCCTCCTAGTTTTTTTAATTAAATTATTTTAAGAATTAGAACATCCCGGTTTTTTTAACTAAATTATTTTCCTCCTAGTTTTTTTAATTAAATTATTTTAAGAATTAGAACATCCCGGGTTTTTTAACTAAATTATTTTCCTCCTAGTTTTTTTAACTAAATTTTTTTCCTCCTAGTTTTTTTAATTAAATTATTTTAAGAATTAGAACATCCCGGGTTTTTTTAACTAAATTATTTTCCTCCTAGTTTTTTTAATTAAATTATTTTAAGAATTAGAACATCCCGGTTTTTTTAACTAAATTATTTTCCTCCTAGTTTTTTTAATTAAATTATTTTAAGAATTAGAACATCCCGGGTTTTTTTAACTAAATTATTTTCCTCCTAGTTTTTTTAATTAAATTATTTTAAGAATTAGAACATCCCGGGTTTTTTTAACTAAATTATTTTCCTCCTAGTTTTTTTAATTAAATTATTTTAAGAATTAGAACATCCCGGGTTTTTTAACTAAATTATTTTCCTCCTAGTTTTTTTAATTAAATTATTTTAAGAATTAGAACATCCCGGTTTTTTTAACTAAATTATTTTCCTCCTAGTTTTTTTAATTAAATTATTTTAAGAATTAGAACATCCCGGGTTTTTTAACTAAATTATTTTCCTCCTAGTTTTTTTAACTAAATTATTTTCCTCCTAGTTTTTTTAATTAAATTATTTTAAGAATTAGAACATCCCGGGTTTTTTTAACTAAATTATTTTCCTCCTAGTTTTTTTAACTAAATTATTTTCCTCCTAGTTTTTTTAATTAAATTATTTTAAGAATTAGAACATCCCGGGTTTTTTTAACTAAATTATTTTCCTCCTAGTTTTTTTAATTAAATTATTTTAAGAATTAGAACATCCCGGGTTTTTTTAACTAAATTATTTTCCTCCTAGTTTTTTTAATTAAATTATTTTAAGAATTAGAACATCCCGGTTTTTTTAACTAAATTATTTTCCTCCTAGTTTTTTTAATTAAATTATTTTAAGAATTAGAACATCCCGGGTTTTTTTAACTAAATTATTTTCCTCCTAGTTTTTTTAACTAAATTATTTTCCTCCTAGTTTTTTTAATTAAATTATTTTAAGAATTAGAACATCCCGGGTTTTTTTAACTAAATTATTTTCCTCCTAGTTTTTTTAATTAAATTATTTTAAGAATTAGAACATCCCGGGTTTTTTTAACTAAATTATTTTCCTCCTAGTTTTTTTAACTAAATTATTTTCCTCCTAGTTTTTTTAATTAAATTATTTTAAGAATTAGAACATCCCGGTTTTTTTAACTAAATTATTTTCCTCCTAGTTTTTTTAATTAAATTATTTTAAGAATTAGAACATCCCGGGTTTTTTAACTAAATTATTTTCCTCCTAGTTTTTTTAACTAAATTTTTTTCCTCCTAGTTTTTTTAATTAAATTATTTTAAGAATTAGAACATCCCGGGTTTTTTTAACTAAATTATTTTCCTCCTAGTTTTTTTAACTAAATTATTTTCCTCCTAGTTTTTTTAATTAAATTATTTTAAGAATTAGAACATCCCGGGTTTTTTTAACTAAATTATTTTCCTCCTAGTTTTTTTAATTAAATTATTTTAAGAATTAGAACATCCCGGTTTTTTTAACTAAATTTTTTTCCTCCTAGTTTTTTTAATTAAATTATTTTAAGAATTAGAACATCCCGGGTTTTTTTAACTAAATTATTTTCCTCCTAGTTTTTTTAATTAAATTATTTTAAGAATTAGAACATCCCGGTTTTTTTAACTAAATTATTTTCCTCCTAGTTTTTTTAATTAAATTATTTTAAGAATTAGAAC
>NC_090725.1:338367658-338376313 GCF_036898095.1 Palaemon carinicauda
TATATGTACCTAAATATGTGAACCCTTCCTATATTTCCCGTCCATTGAATGATGTAAAAGCGGTGGTCAATTTAGGGATAATGTTGTTATACGCAAAATTCCCATCATTATGATAATCAGGTGTTGTGATAATGAAGTGTCTGACCACTTCACATTCCTGATGAGTTGGGGCGAATTTTCCCTGTCCGTTGGGCCTCTCTCATTTTGGTGGTGCGCGCGCGCATGCGCGATTGAAGGGACATTATTGCGCTTGTGCGTGTTGGGCCTTGGAAGTTTAAACCTGCTTATTTTATGGATATGTGTATGAGCATACATACACTTACATACATACATACATATAATTGTATGTATATATATATATATATATATATATATATATATATATATATATATCTTATATATATATTTTTATATATATACAGTATATAAATATATATGTATGTATATATATATATATATATATATATATATATATATATATATATATATATATATATATATATATATATATATATATATATATATATATATACACAGTATATAAATATATATATATATTTTATTATATATATATATATATATATATATATATATATATATATATATATATAAATGTATGTATATATGATATATATATATATATATATATATATATATTTACATATATATAATATATATATTAATATATATATATATATATATATATATATATATATATATAACTTGCACTTGTATATATATAGATATTGGTCACCAATTATTTCTATCAGAATAAAAAATATCAGTTTAATTTTTGGACATTACTAGAATAATGGATCCTACATTTCTCTTTTAATGTGAATAATGAAAACATTTTTCATGAGCATTATGTTCAAAGTACACATACGTCTGGTTATCATGCTTAGATTACACATTGTGATGTTTGGGTGTAGAATAATTACCGCCAAGGAAGTTTGGAGGAGGTTATATTATCTCCCCCGGTTAGCATGTTCGTTTGTTTGTTTGTGAACAACTTCCAGGCCACGGAAAATTCAAGGTCAAAGGTCAAGGTCAAGGTCGAGCGAAAGGTTAGGAAATAAGCTGCCGTAGCGGAGGTCTGCACTAAGTGCTATTCTATTCCACGGTTTTACTCAGAGAGTAGTTGAAAGGTTCAGGGATTAATATTCATTGTTGAGACCTGGAAGTGATTCAATTTTGGAAAATCCAAGGTCATAGGTCAAGGTCAAGGTCAAGCGAAAGGTTAGGAAATAAGCTGCCGTAGCGGAGGTCTGCACTAAGATTGCTATTCTATTTTTAAGTTGTGGAACTCTTGATAATGGGTAAAAGGATGGATTTTCAAAATTATACATCTATAGTCAATTCTTTTTAGTGAGGCAGATTTGCACCGACTCGCAGGTTGTGCCCTTTTAGCTCGGAAAAGTTTCCTGATCGCTGATTGGTTGGACGAGATCATTCTAACCAATCAGCGATCAGGAAACTTTTCCGAGTTGAAAGGGCACTGCTGCGAGTCGGTGCAAATGCGCCTCATTAAAAAAGATTAAGTATTGTAGATATCCTTTGATTTAGAAATTCAAAAATGCATGTAATTCAAAGTATATTGAATTTAGCATCTTAAGTGTCAATAATAATTTAATATATTGCATATTATTACGTTTAAAGTTTTAAAGATTAATTACTTCTATTGTGATTAGAAACTTAATTGATATTTAGTATAAACTATTATAAAATCTATACATCAACTCAATTGTATAAGTTTTCCATTATTTTTTCAGCACGAAGAATTTGAAATGGAAAACCTTGACGCCTGTTAGGCCTTGTTCGGAAGTTTGTTGAGCAATTTTAACTTCTAGGACAAGTAAGATAACACTCCCTCTCTCTCGAAGTTTATACGTCTTCTACTCTATATTAAATTCCAAGACACGAGATGAATTTTAAATGGAAGAGGCGAAGGAAAATCAGGTAAGTTAGTAAAAATATTTGAGTAGTAAATGATATATTGAAATTTAAAACAATCACGAATAGAAATCATATCGTCAGAAGGTTTAATAAAAAGGTAAAGCATATCAAATAGTAATAATAATAATAATAATAATAATAATAAAATAATAATAATAATATTAATAAAAATATATCAATAAATTGTTAAATAAAGTTTATCAAAAAGGAGCAATAAAAATTGTTTTTGTGTTCACAGCAGATCCCAAGTACAAAATACAGTAAATTCTAGATAATTCAAGGTATTTTTCCCGTATAGAAGCATTCAGGTATATGAGCGAAGGGTTTCTGACTTCGTGACCCGTGTGAAAAAAAGTCTAGATTTTGTAAATTTAGGCAGATTTTTTGTGGATATTTATATATATTTATATTTAAATGTATGTATATGTATGTACGTATCTGTCTTTATATATATATATATATATATATATATATATATATATATATATATATATATATATATATATATATATATATATATATATATATATATATATATATATATATATATATACTGTGTATCTACATACACCCATATATTCTCTGTATATATATATATATATTATATATATATATATATATATATATATATATATATATATATATATGTATATATATATATATATATATATATATATATATATATATATATACATATACATATACATATACACAGAGCACAGTCAATATCTTATAAAAAACATAGAGAGTGATGGAACACCTAATATAAAGTGGAAAGAGAAAAAGGTGCATATTGGAAAAATTGAATAGATGGAATAACCTAGGCAGAGGAAATTGTGAAGGAAATTGGATAGAGATTGATAAAGAGAGATTATAATGAAAATAACCGGATATAGGAATCTCGAGTCTTCTTCTTCTTCTTCTTCTTCTTCTTCTTCTTCTTCTTCTTCTTCTTCTTCTATGTGGGGT
Organism: Palaemon carinicauda; assembly: GCF_036898095.1. Taxonomy (NCBI): domain Eukaryota; kingdom Metazoa; phylum Arthropoda; class Malacostraca; order Decapoda; family Palaemonidae; genus Palaemon; species Palaemon carinicauda. Next base: position 338,370,584 of record NC_090725.1, read on the forward strand.
CGCTGTTTCTGGCCAGCGTTTTCCATCTACCTCTGTCCCACACTTCATTATCGGTTGATCTCTTTGATCGAAGGTCATCCTTGATACAGTCCATCCACCTTCGCTTTGGTCTCCCTCTCCTTCTCGTTCCCTGTACCTCCATTTCCATCACTCCTCCCAATATACTGTTCATCTCTTCTCATGACATGACCATACCACCTCAGTCTACTTTTTTCTCCGGTTAATCCCTTTGATCGAAGGTCATCCTTGATACAGTCCATCCACCTTCGCTTTGGTCTCCCTCTCCTTCTCGTTCCCGGTACTTCCATTTCCATCACTCTCCTCCCAATATACTGTTCATCTCTTCTCATGACATGACCATACCACCTCAGTCTACTTTCTTCACCGGTTAATCCCTTTGATCGAAGGTCATCCTTGATACAGTCCATACACCTTCGCTTTGGTCTCCCTCTCCTTCTCGTTCCCTGTACCTCCATCTCCTTCACTCTCCTCCCAATATACTGTTCATCTCTTCTCATGACATGACCATACCACCTCAGTCTACTTTCTTGGATCTTATCTGATAGTTTTCTAACTCCTGTGGTACCCCTAATTACCTCATTCCGTATCTTATCTCTTCTTGTCACCCCACACATCCATTTCAACATTCTCAACTCAACAGTGTTATTTGTAATTTAAAAGCTATGATATATAACGTTTATTTTTGTTTTGATGAAATGAAGATTTGGTTTTAATGGGATGTGCTATCGCTGGAGTACACTGGTTGTCTTTAAAAATAGTACATTTCATGGTCTTCCACTGTGTTGGGTTGGAGTTCTCTTGCTTGAGGGTACACTCGGGCACACTATTCTATCCAGTTTCTCTTCCTCTTGTTTTGTTAAAGATTTTATAGTTTTTATTGGAAATCTTTATTTTAATGTTGTTACTATACTTGAAATATTTTCTTTTTCTTTATTTCCTTTTCTCACTGGGCTATTTTCCCTGTTGGGTCCCCTTGGCTTATAGCTTTTCCAACTAGGGTTGTAGCTTAGCATTTGATAATAATAATAATGATGATAATAATAATAAACTAGGAAATGTGTACTTAGCATTTGATAATAATAATAATAATAATAATAATAATAATAATAATAATAATAATAATAATAATTATAATTATAATAATATTAATAATAATAATAATTATAATAATAGATTGGGAAATGTCTTTTATGCTAATTTTAACAATATAGAATTTTTTTTTCTTTTATTTCAGTCGTGGGTGAATTCTTCGCTCATTTATGAAACTTTTTCTTAACCTTTTTGTCAGCACTTCAAAAAACGTTTCTTGATCGCTGATTGGTTGGACAAGATAATTCTAACCAATCAGGTAGCAGGAAACTTTTTCCGAGCTAAAAGGCCCTTTTATCTCGGAAACTTTCCTGATCGCTGATTGGTTGGACAAGATAATTCTAACCAATCAGATTGCAGGAAACTTTTTCCTAGCTAAAAGGGCACCGCTGCGAGTCGGTGCAAATGCACCTCATTAAAAAAAATTGAGCATAGTGTTATTAGGTCATATTGAGACCCCAATTTTAGTAAGTCATTTTGAGGTAATTGTTGTTCATATTGAGGGTATAAACGTATTGGGTAACATTGAGGCCTGAGTGCCTTTTTGTTTAAATTGAGTCAGTCTTTTCTTAAACGGGAATAAGAAAAGTTTATTACCCATGTCTTTATCGAACAGATGAAAAGACCTTTTTTTTACTTAACAGAGAATTAAAAGAGAACGATGCGTTCTTTCCATCTGCCTTTAAAGAAAACTCCGTTGTCTTTTTATAAAACGCGAAGAAATATATCGCCCCATTAATGAAGTTAAGCAATTTGTTTATAAACTTAGTCACTTTAATTTTGTTTCTCTAATATCGCGTTTCTTTTTTAATTTCCTACATACGTTTTTCTTTTGTGTTTTTCCTTTTTTTAACCTCTTTGTTAAGTGCAAAGCAATTAAAAGAGCCTTCTGTTATAAGTACATTGAAGAGCCTTTAACTATAGGGCCCCGAGACTATATAATAAGCTCCCACGAAACATTCGAATGATTGAAGACATTAAGGCTTTCAAGAGGAAACTGAAGACTTTCTTATTTCATGAGTCTTTTGACAGTCACGATTTAACAGTAAATGAACAATACGTGATATGAAACGTTAAATACTCTGAACGAACAAGGTAAAATGACAGTTGGAGGTCCTGTTTAGAGTGGGGTTCCCCTGCTGTATGGGACCCGAAAAGCAGCCATCAAAGTAAAGTATGTAAGAACTTCATTTTGTAATTAATGGCTTGCGGTCATGTTTAGAAATCAGGGGTAAATGCTGTAGATTGCAGAGTCATCCGTATTCTTAAAGTAGATGGTGTGAAAGATTAATCTAGCTGGTTGATTCTTGAGTTAGTAATTTCCTCCACAGGCTCTCTCTCTTTCGATTGTTTTCTTTTACTCAAATTACACACCAAGATTCTCTCTCTCTCTCTCTCTCTCTCTCTCTCTCTCTCTCTCTCTCTCTCTGTAATGCGCTGCCAGCTCATGTAAGAAACATATCAGGAGTGATCGTAGATGTGTTTAAGAATAAGCTCGATAAACACCTAAGATGCATCCCAGATCATCCAAGACTGGAAGATGCAAAATACACCGGAAGATGTATTAGCAACTCTGGTGGATATACGAGGTGTCTCAGACTGAGGGACCTGGGGAACCCAAACATAGAATAAGACTCTCTCTCTCTCTCTCTCTCTCTCTCTCTCTCTCTCTCTCTAAGAAGATGCTAAATACACCGGAAGATGCATTAGCAAATCTCTGGTGGATATACGAGGTGCCTCAAACTGAGGGACCTGGGGGAACCCAAACATAGAATAAGGCAATAAGGTAAGGCTCTCTCTCTCTCTCTCTCTCTCTCTCTCTCTCTCTCTCCCTCCCTTTCTCTCTCTCTCTCTCTCTCTCCCTTTCTCTCTCTCTCTCTCTGGAACCCAAACATAGAATAAGGCTCTCTCTCTCTCTCTCTCTCTCTCTCTCTCTCTCTGGAACCCAAACATAGAATAAGGCAATAAGGCTCTCTCTCTCTCTCTCTCTCTCTCTGGAACCCAAACAGAATAAGGCAATAAGCTAAGTCTCTCTCTCTCTCTCTCTCTCTCTGGAACCCAAACATAGAATAAGGCAATAAGGTAAGGCTCTCTCTCTCTCTCTCTCTCTCTCTCTCTCTCTCTCTCTGGAACCCAAACATTGAATAAGGCACTAAGCTAAGTCTCTCTCTCTCTCTCTCTCTCTCTGGAACCCAAACATAGAATAAGGCAATACGGCTCTCTCTCTCTCTCTCTCTCTCTCTCTCTCTCTCTCTGGAACCCAAACATAGAATAAGGCAATACGGCTCTCTCTCTCTCTCTCTCTCTCTCTCTCTCTCTGGAACCCAAACATAGAATAAGGCTCTCTCTCTCTCTCTCTCTCTCTCTCTCTCTCTCTCTCTCTTAAGCCAAGATGAATGAAAAAATACCAGGAAAACTATAGACTCTTGATTGTCTTCGGAGGGTTTCTCCTCCACTGGAGGTGACGCCAGCAAAATGATATCCCATCATTGAAACAATCCCTTTCCAATTCCCCCTTGGATTCCCAGACCTTATGATATCCTATGACGTATCCCTCACCTCCATGAGTCCTTTAAAAGGATTGGATCCTTTTTTAATATCGGAAGGAAGAGGAATCTGTCAGCCATTTCAAAGGATTTACTCCAGAGAGAGAAAAAAAGGAGGCGATTAAAATCTCCCTTTATCCTCCCCATCTGATCCAATTTTCTTGTTTTTCCAGAGTCCCAATCATGACATTTAGCATCCCTCCCTCCAGCTTTCTCGTGCCATTAGGTAGTTTACGAAACTGTCTAAAGATTTAATGTGCAAACGGTGTATGGCATGATTAGCAGTCGCCCATCCACGTTCCAGACATACAAACTCTCTTACTTTATCCCTGTTGATATTTCTCTACGTCCACTTTATCAATTTTATTATAGAAGTACTCTAGAAGTTTTATTCCAGCTGTGACCAAGTTGTGGAGTGATCTTCCCAATCGGGTAGTTGAATCAGTAGAACTTAAAAAGTTCAAAGTCTTTTTATAGTTTATATATAACATATCGGTTTTTTGACGTTGTTACTGTTTTTTAGAATGATTTATCGTTAATTTGTTCTCATCATTTATTTATTTCCTTATTTCCTTATATCACTGGGGTATTTTTCCCTGTTGGGGCCCCTGGGCTCATAGCATCCTGCTTTTCAAACTAGGGTTGTAGCTAAGCAGTTAATGATGATGATAATAATAATAATAATAATAACAACAACAACAATTAATAATTAATAATTAATGATTATTAATTAATAATTAATAATCAATAATTAATAAGTAATAATAATAATAATAATAATAATAATAATAATAATAATAATAAAGTCTAAATTGTAGGTGAAGAAACCTTAGGCGTTAGGAGGTGAAAGAAGTTGTTCCTGCAGCGATAATTTAATCTGGAAGTCTTTTGCTTAAACTTTTACTTTGAGCAGCTAAAGGGAACTCGCTCTTAGAAGGTATGCTAATGAAGGAGCGTTCTCGGTATTTAAAACTAAGTCGATTTTTGTTTCATACTACTAAGTTTGGTTTTTCTGTGGAGTTTTTCCGTTGACCTTGTGCTTTGTGCGTTTTAAACCCAATTCTTTTCCTTGGGTTTTGATGTGGTTTTATGTGTGTGTGTGTGTGTGTGTGTGTGTTTTTTTTTGAGCAGTGAAACCCTCCATCTTTGGATAATTGGTTTGGTGGATTACTCGATTGTAAAAATGAGCTGAAAAAGAGTTTTTAATAACCGTTTATATATTTGAGAAATTCTAGGGTCAGTTTTATAGTCAATTCTTTTTAGTGAGGCAGATTTGCACCGACTCGCAGCGGTGCCCTTTTACCTTGGAAAAGTTTCCTTATCGCTGATTGGTTGGGCAAGATAATTCTAACCAATCAAATAGAAGGAAACTTTCCGAGCTATGTAGTACCCTACATAGTAATTCCGTATGTTTTTATGATTTGGTTTTATATTCCTGTTTTTTTTTTATTTTTCTATGAGTTGATATTTTTATCTTTTACAATTCATCTTTACTTATTTATTTCTTCGTGTCTGGAATGTCCCTTGCCTCTGCCATTCATGAGCGATGTGACGGTGCCCGAGAGAAGGTTGTGAACTCAAAGGCAGTATGAAAGCAACTGAGTTAATTTATTATAGAACACTCTCCTTTATATACAGAACCTCAAGGCAACAGGAAATTACATGTTCGAGAAACAGACAATGTTACATAGGAGAAACGCAGACATGTTTATTCTGCTTCTTTTTAGTGCGAGGGAAGAGCGAAGATACAAGCATAATATATACACAAAATGAATTAGGTACGATCGTGTGACACACGGTTGGTACAGCGACTTTTAAACCTTTAAAATGGTAGTGTTTTCGTGAAGGTTCATGTCCTTGTTGTTGAAGATTGCCTGGCCCTTTTGGCCAGACACGGGCTCTTGCAATCTTGGAGCCCGTAGGGAAGGGGTTCATGTCCGGAGGGCCGGGTTTGTCGTGTCTGACGATAGGTTAACGGATGTATGTAAATCTCTTATGTTAAATAATCAAATAGTTTGTACACTTGTACCTTTGTACTGGTACATAATACTGATACTCAGAGGTAATGATATTT
>NC_090725.1:338386813-338409313 GCF_036898095.1 Palaemon carinicauda
TAATAAAAATAATAATAATAATAACAATAATAATAATAATAACAATAATAATAATAATAATAATATTAATAATAATAATAACAATAATAGTACTAGTAATAATTATAATATTAATAATAACAATAATAATAATGATAGTAATAGTAGTAGTAATAATAATAACAACAATAATAATAATAGTAGTAGCAGTAGTAGTAGTAGTAGTAATAGTAGTAGTAGTAGTAGTAACATCAGTAGTAGTAGTAATAGTAGTAATAGTAGTAAATATCCTTGATACCTCTGTGAAAACAAGACAACCTAAAACTCAGGAGGTACGAGAGACACTCAGGGGGAGAAGGAAGGGGGGGGGGGAGAGATTGACATAACACGGAGGGGGGGGGGGCGCACTCGTACAAATGACCCGACATTTCGTGTTTTCAGTATAGGTCGTAATTGCCTTCTCTGCTACTTGAGCTCTTTTTCGAGGAACCAAAGTAAATGTTGGAATTATCCTTTCCTCAATGTCAACTCTTCCTACTCTTTCTCCTCTCCTTATAGGACTCTCACTCATTTCCTTCAATGATTGAAGACATTAAGACTTTCGAGAGGAAACTGAAGACCATATTTCAACTGTCATACAACAGTGACGATTTAACAGTAAATGAACAATATGTGATATGAAACGTTAAATACTCTGAACGAATAAGGTAAAACGACAGTGGAGGTCCTGTAGAGAGTGGGGTTCCCCTGCTGTATGGGACCGGAAAAGCAGCCATCAAAGTTAAGTAAGTATACCCTTCTTACTCCCTACTCTTCTCTCTTCCTTCTTTTCTCTATCCTCTCTTCCCCTCACTTCCCCTTTTCATTACCCCCTATCCCTCCTATACCACCCTCAATATCTACTCTTCCCTACTCCTCTTTCTCCTGTCCTTCTTACACTATCACCTTTCCTCCTATATCTCCTTACTTACCCACTCTTCTCTCTTCCTTCTTTTCTCTCTCCTCTCTTTCCCTCACTTCCCCCTTTCCAGCGATCCTTTCTTCAGTTTACTCTTACTATTCCATTTTCTCCTCTCCTTATCATCACTATCCTTTCCTCCAATATCTCCTTACTACCCATTCTTCTCTCTTCCTTCTTTTCTCTCTCCTCACTTTCCCTCACTTCCCCCTTTCCAGCGATCCTTTCCTCAGTCTACTCTTATTATTCCTCTTTCTCCTCTCCATATCACTATCACTCCTTTCCTCCTATATCTCCTTACTCACCCAGTCTTCTCTCTTCCTTCTTTTCTCTCTCCTCTCTTCCCCTCACTTCCCCCTTTCCAGTGATCCTTTCCTCAGTTTACTCTTACTATTCCTCTTTCTCCTCTCCATATCACTCTCACTCCTTTCCTCCTATATCTCCTTACTACCCATTCTTCTCTCTTCCTTCTTTTCTCTATCCTCTCTTCCCCTCACTTCCCCCTTTCCAGCGATCCTTTCCTTAGTCTACTCTTCCTTCTCCTCTTTCTCCTCTCCATATCACTATCACTCCTTTCCTCCTATATCTCCTTACTCCCTACCCTTCTCTCTTCCTTCTTTTCTCTCTCCTCTCTTCCCCTCACTTCCCCCTTTCCAGCGATCCTTTCCTCAGTCTACTCTTCCTTCTCCTCTTTCTCCTCTCCATATCACTATCACTCCTTTCCTCCTATATCTCCTTACTCCCTACCCTTCTCTCTTCCTTCTTTTCTCTCTCCTCTCTTCCCCTCACTTCCCCCTTTCCAGCGATCCTTTCCTCAGTCTACTCTTCCTTCTCCTCTTTCTCCTCTCCATATCACTCTCACTCCTTTCCTCCTATATCTCCTTACTCCCTACCCTTCTCTCTTCCTTCTTTTCTCTCTCCTCTCTTCCCCTCACTTCCCCCTTTCCAGCGATCCTTTCCTCAGTCTACCCTTCCTTCTCCTCTTTCTCCTCTCCATATCACTATCACTCCTTTCCTCCAACATCTCCTTACTACCCATTCTTCTCTCTTCCTTCTTTTCTCTCTCCTCTCTTCCCCTCACTTCCCCCTTTCCAGCTATCCTTTCCTCAGTCCACTCTTCCTATTCCTCTTTCTCCTCTCCATATCACTATCACTCCTTTCCTCCTATATCTCCTTACTACCCATTCTTCTCTCTTCCTTCTTTTCTCTCTCCTCTCTTCCCCTCACTTCCCCCTTTCCAGCGATCCTTTCCTCAGTCTACTCTTCCTTCTCCTCTTTCTCCTCTCCATATCACTATCACTCCTTTCCTCCTATATCTCCTTACTCCCTACCCTTCTCTCTTCCTTCTTTTCTCTCTCCTCTCTTCCCCTCACTTCCCCCTTTCCAGCGATCCTTTCCTCAGTCTACTCTTCCTTCTCCTCTTTCTCCTCTCCATATCACTCTCACTCCTTTCCTCCTATATCTCCTTACTCCCTACCCTTCTCTCTTCCTTCTTTTCTCTCTCCTCTCTTCCCCTCACTTCCCCCTTTCCAGCGATCCTTTCCTCAGTCTACTCTTCCTTCTCCTCTTTCTCCTCTCCATATCACTCTCACTCCTTTCCTCCAATATCTCCTTACTACCCATTCTTCTCTCTTCCTTCTTTTCTCTCTCCTCTCTTCCTCTCACTTCCCCCTTTCCAGCGATCCTTTCCTCAGTTTACTCTTCCTTTTCCTCTTTCTCCTCTCCATATCACTATCACTCCTTTCCTCCAATATCTCCTTACTACCCATTCTTCTCTCTTCCTTCTTTTCTCTCTCCTCTCTTCCCCTCACTTCCCCCTTTCCAGCGATCCTTTCCTCAGTTTACTCTTACTATTCCTCTTTCTCCTCTCCATATCACTATCACTCCTTTCCTCCTATATCTCCTTACTCCCTACCCTTCTCTCTTCCTTCTTTTCTCTCTCCTCTCTTCCTCTCACTTCCCCCTTTCCAGCGATCCTTTCCTCATTGTCTACTCTTCCTTCTTCTCTTTCTCCTCTCCATATCACTATCACTCCTTTCCTCCAATATCTCCTTACTCCCTACCCTTCTCTCTTCCTTCTTTTCTCTCTCCTCTCTTCCTCTCACTTCCCCCTTTCCAGCGATCCTTTCCTCAGTTTACTCTTACTATTCCTCTTTCTCCTCTCCATATCACTATCACTCCTTTCCTCCTATATCTCCTTACTCCCTACCCTTCTCTCTTCCTTCTTTTCTCTCTCCTCTCTTCCTCTCACTTCCCCCTTTCCAGCGATCCTTTCCTCAGTTTACTCTTACTATTCCTCTTTCTCCTCTCCATATCACTATCACTCCCTTCCTCATATATCTCCTTACTACCCATTCTTCTCTCTTCCTTCTTTTCTCTCTCCTCTCTTCCCCTCACTTCCCCCCTTTCCATTATCCCCCTATTCCCTTCTTCTAATAGCCCCACCTCCTTCAACATGGGTCAAAGAGCGAAGTGTTTACATTAGGGTCTGCTAATACGATGATGATATTGCTCAAGCCGGAGGCGCCGTGAGAGATGGCGATGAGATAAGGGCTTTCGGACGATTAGATACACATTACAGTATGTCTGTACAGATACGGATGTCTGTACAGACAGTACAGATACGGATGTCTGTACAGATACGGATGTCTGTACAGACAGTACAGATACGGATGTCTGTACAGATACGGATGTCTGTACAGACAGTACAGATACGGATGTCTGTACCGACAGTAGAGATAAGGATATCTGTGTCTGTACAGATACGGTTGTCTGTACAGACAGTAGAGATACGGATGTCTGTACAGATACGGACGGATGTCTGTACCGACAGTGCAGATACGGACGTCTGTGTCTGTACAGACAGTACAGATACAGATGTCTGTACCGACAGTACAGATAAGGATGTCTGTACAGACAGTGCAGATACGGACGTCTGTGTCTGTACAGACACTACAGATACGGATGTTTGTACCGACAGAGATACGGATATCTGTACAGACAGTACACATACGGATGTCTGTACAGACAGTGCAGATACGGATGTCTGTACAGACAGTACAGATACGGATGTCTGTACCGACAGTAGAGATAAGGATGTCTGTGTCTGTACAGATACAGTTGTCTGTACAGACAGTAGAGATACGGATGTCTGTATAGATACGGATGTCTGTACAGACAGTACAGATACGGATGTTTGTGTCTGTACAGATACGGATGTCTGTGTCTGTACAGATACGGTTGTGTCAGACATATGCTTATTTTTGAGTAAGTTTCATATGCAGAAGGTTTGTGTATGTTATTGATGTCTTTATTTGTGGGTTTTGTTAATTAATAAGAAATGGGGAGACAAATGCAGTTAGTAGTAATTGTAAAGATATAGAAAGAGTTGTGGAGAGACAGGAGAGTGAACGGGAGTTAGGTAGGATGTTTTCAACTAATTTCGCTGACTCCAGGGTTCTTTCCCGTAAACAACCCCCCCAAACGACAGGATCCGTTCTTGAATGTCGAACGGAACATAGACGAATGAGACGTGGAAGCCGGGAAAAAGTCACGTGATTAAGGATAGCTTGACACGCCCAGGACGACCATATATAAGCAACGAGAAGACGGCATCTCGCCCTCTTCCTAGTAGTCACTCTGTATAATAGGTCTAACGACCTACTTAACCTGCCGGGTCTCCTTGACGACAACACATGGCGGCTGCCTATACCAAATTGAGGGACGGCGATTACGTAGAATACTAAAGCAGCCGCGAAATTACAGGGGAACAATTACCCCTGAGAACGAAGGACGACGAACAAAGTTACTACGCCCGCACCTGAGTGTCTGTGAGTGCGTTTGGCGAGACGTCCCAGAGCGACCGAGAGGCGTGACGTCCCCGAGTGACCAAGGCGTGTCTAGAACTTCGCGCCAGCCTTCCCAACACCTGACGAAGGCTTATACTTCAGCGACGACAGTAGGCCTATAGATGACGTTTAGGCCTAACTAAACCAGGGTTCACCAAATTCTCCAGCCAGTGTCAAGACGTCTGAGTTCATCACTAAGTGTTAATGTAGAAACCACGCTTTTGTTTTTGACTGCTTGTAAGTGCCTGTTCAAACCCCTTTTTATGTCTAGTAAAGAAAGAAACCAGCATTCGTATCCCTCACCCACGAAACTTTGCTTATGTAAACTCCTGAGAGAAATTCAATTAATATAAAACTAAAGGAAGAGGTAAGATACTAGACTAATTAAGAAGTTGTTGCTAACTAAATCAAAGACATCTTCACAAATGGTGGCATCGTTAAGGGATACTGTGCCGTGTTGTATTAAGTTTGAACTAATACTGGCTTTATTTCAGGAAAGTGCTGAAACCCCCTTTTATGTGTCGAAGAAATACAAAACAATCTCAAGAAAAACAGAGGGAAACCAAAGGAGTCGTGAACCAATGGATATGTGAGTAGTTTGCATGTTTTCGTTCACTCTCTTGTTTTGTATAAATACTGTCTCTCTATAGAATAGGAAGTTAGGGCATTTGTCTCTCGTAAGAAAATTTTGGTGTTTTAATTTTTCCTTTTTTTTTTGTGATATGAGTCTGGACAATATTTTCCAAAGACTTACACAATATCAATACGACTTGAGATTAACTGCAGACAGACGGTCGCGAAGTGCTAGTGTAGGAAGACGTCAAAATCTGACTAGAAACCGAAGTTCGAGTCCGGTAAGAGCAAATATTGCCGATATGAATTCCGCTGGGCTGATCACACAAACCACACGGTTTTGTGGAAATGTAAGTAGGGATAATCCCGACAAACAAAGGTTAGAGAAATACAGTGTAGATAAGTGGTTAGCGGACACAGAGAATAGGATCGCTAGTTTTAAAATAACGGACGATGTTGCAAAAATTAAACAGGCAATGATGTTAGTCAACGTAGACGTAGGGGATGCTCACCCTACATTAAACGGTAAGGCCTTTGAAAAAATTACCACTTTCAACGAGTTCAAGGAGGAATGCAGACTATTGTGGCGATCGGCCAAGGAGACCGATCGGTTGTCGAACTTGTATAGGCTTACCTCAACTAATAAATGTGAAGGTGAATCCAGGGCCAGTTGGCGTACCCAGGTTAGGGATCAGGTAAGAGCAGTTAGGGAAGACTTTTTGTCATTGCCCACAATCACGGTAAGAGACGGAACCAAGTTTAGTAAGGATAATAACAACCTGGTAGATCTAGATGAAGTTCTAGATCTTGTGGCCTACAGTAAGATGTATGCGGCCTTGTTGGAAGACCTAAAGTTAGATCCTGCCCAGAAAACCACAAAAACACCGAACGAATGTCAAGAAATTATACAGAAAAACGAGACCGGTAGGAATAAATATTACCATAAAAATTATCAAAATAACCAGCCCCCTTACAAGTCAAATGAACAAAACAGAGGAAATTATAATGAAACATATAAATCTAGAGGGAATTATCATCATAAGGGAGCTAGACCAAAGAATAGGTATTGCCAGTATTGTCAAAGAGGAGGTCACACAGACCAAGAATGTTGGTACCAAGGTAAGAAACATAATAAACCCTCCGAAAATACTCCTCAGGTACAGGCAAGGGATAACTCAAATCCTACTAATTACTCCGAAGAAAAACAAGGTAATAGAAAGTGACTAGAAGAGCAGGATAGGAGTCCAGGAAATAGGGAAACCAAAGAATGGAAGGATGTTGCAGGTAGCGGAGGTACATCCACGTTGCCAGCAACATATTTATCCTTCCGACAGCAATCATTACCCAAGACAAATATCAAGATAGAAGGTAAAGAATGTCTTAGTTTGTTAGATTCAGGAAGTACTGTAAATCTCATAGGGCTCCATACCTTAACTGATTATTTGAATATACCTATTTCTGCAATTAGGAGTGAGGATACATTAATTCAGGGGATAACTGGCAATCAGCTTAACAATGTAGGAGCCATAGATTTAAACATTGAATTGCTAGAGAAGAAGTGTCAAGTGCCATTTTTGGTTTTGCAAGAAGTAGCATTTCCCGCTCGAGCTTTGATTTCTTTTGCAACAATGCAAGATTTTGGCATAGTTTTTGATTGTCAAGACAGAAGATTAGTTCTAAAGGGAGATAATCAGGAAGTCTGTTTCCAACTTGTTGATGACAAGTCCACTACAAATTTGGCCAATTTGCAGGGGACCGCTTCGATAGTTGAAACACACTCCGGTTCAGAAAGAGAAAGGGAAATCAAAGTAAAATCAGAAGAAAGGGAGAAAGAAGAGAATTTAGCAATTGCACCCAGAAAGGGGGAAATTACTTCTTGTAAAGGTAGCACACATACTAAGGATGAAAATGTCGACAGAGAATCTGAGAGAATAGATAAAAGGGAATTCCAAGAAGTTTTGCTGCTAGGCACATTGAATTCACAAGAATTAAGACACTTAAGAGAAACAGAATCTCAAAAAGGAGGAGATGAAGATTCATGTTTTTGTACTCAAGTACAAACTGGGGAGATAAGTCTGATCAGCACAGCAGATGCAAACAAAATAAGATTTAGGCTAGCTAGAGATGTAGTACTACTGCCCAATACTCTTACTAGAGTATATTTGATAACCCGCCTACACACTAATAATGATGTAATCTTGACCCCAGAAGGATTACCAGAATATGTCAGAATGGATAACTCATTAGTTCAGATGGAGGGATTAGCCTGTACTACTTATGTCATGAATTATTCTGATAAAAGACTCCATTTGTTAGCGGGTACAGAATTTTGTACAGGAATAGAAGTTACACACAAAATGATTCCGTTAGAGGAGGAAGCATTCTTTACCATAGGAAACATCGATGCAGGAATAGATAGGGAGATAGATAACACCGATTTTCCTGAGTACCGTAAAAGGTTAATAGAAACCTTAAATAAATATAGGCAGGGCATAGCAATTACAGGTGATAGGTTAGGTAGGACTGAGGTGTTAAGACATAAGATAATCCTAGATGATGGAGCTAAACCCTTTTTCATACCTAATTATAAATTACCTATCAGCCAACGTCCAATAGTAGATAAAATGATAGAAGAAATGAAAGAAGAAGGAGTGGTCATACCCTCTAAATCACCTTATAATTCTCCCATGTTGTTGATTCCAAAGAAAGATGGAAGTTACAGATTAGTGATTGATTATCGCAAGTTGAATGCGAACACAGTTCCTGATAGGATGCCCATGCCTGTAATAAGTGATGTATTGGCTCAGTTAGGAGGAGCAAAGATCTTCTCATCCTTAGATCTACTAAGTGGATATTGGCAAGTACCTTTAGACGAAGAATCAAAGCCATTAACTGCCTTCAGCACACATAAAGAACACTTAGAATTTCAGGTAATGCCATTTGGGTTAACATCAGCTCCATTGACTTTTGTAAGGTTAATGTTACAGATCTTAGGAGACATAGAGAATGTGTCAGTCTATTTAGATGATGTCATTATATTTAGCAAAGATATAGAGAGCCATTTCGGAACCATAGAAATCGTTTTAGAACGACTAAGACTGGCAGGATTAAAGATAAAGGTTAAGAAATGTCAATTCTTGAGGAAATCATTAGAATATTTAGGACATGTGATCAGTGCTGATGGTTTGCGCATGTAGGAAGGAAAAATAAAGGCGATTGTGGAATATCCTGCTCCACAAAATTTGAAAGGTGTAAGAAGATTTTTAGGGATGATAGGATACTATAGACCATTTGTCAAAAATTTTGCTACTATAGCTAAACCATTGACAGAATTAACTAAGAAGGATGTAGAGTTTGAATGGAAAGCAGAGCAAGAGGAGGCTTTTCAAAAGTTGAAGGAGAAATTAATCCAAGATCCTATCTTAGTGTATCCAGACTTTAGCAAGCAATTTTACTTAGCATGTGATGCTTCAAATACAGGAATTGGAGCAGTTTTGTTACAGAAGGCAAAAACCCGAATGAGGGTAGTATATTATGCAAGTAGAGTCCTGAATGCGGCCGAACGAAATTACAATACCACAGAAAAGGAATGTTTAGCCATTTATTGGGCACTGAGAAAGTTTCGGCACATTTTGTTAGGACACAAAGTAAATGTACTTACTGACCATAAACCCATCTATGACCTATTTAAGAAAAGAGCTTTCACTAATAACTTAAAGTTTAATCGATGGTTTATTAGTGTGCTAGAGTTTGCTCCAGAATTTAGATACATTCCAGGTAAGTTTAATACTTTAGCAGATGGATTATCTAGAGCACAAGAGGATACTGAAAGAATTATCACAACTAACACTTTTTGTTTCAGCTGTCAGGTCGTAGACTTAGATTTGGAGAGAGTTAAAATAGAACAAGAGAAACAAGAAAGTATCAGGAAAATAATAGGAGATTTGCTACAAGATGAAACCTCTAGGTCAGATTTTGAATTAATAAATGGGATATTATATAAGAAGGCTAAGGATAGGAGTGCTTGCTCTAGACTATATGTGCCTGACACCCTGACTAAAGAAGTATTAACTCTAACACATACCCACAAGTTGGCAGGACATCCAGGAATCAAAAAGACTCTGAGAACAATAAATAGAAATTATTTTTGGCCTAAGTGCAGCGAAGAAGCAAAGCAATTTGTAAATGAATGTCAAACTTGTAATAGGCATAAAGGTCGTGTAAATGTCAGAGCTCCTTTAGAAAAATATCCTAGTAATTTAAACCCTTTTGAGGTAGTTCAGATGGATCATATAGGACCCTTTCCAAAAACTTTGAGAGGAAATAAATATATACTGGTATTCATTGATTATTTGACTCGGTATTTAGAAATTGTCCCAGTCAGAGATAGAACTGCAGTTTCTGTTGCAGAAGCTTTAAAGACCAGAATACTCACAAGACATTCGTGTCCGGAGGTACTTTTGTCGGACAATGCACCCGAATTCACCAGTGAGGTAATGAAAAAGCTTTGTGAATTTTTTGAGATAAAGAAATGCGAGATAACCCCTTATAAGCCGAGTTCAAATGGGACAGTGGAAAGGGCCAATAAGAAGATACTGGATGTACTGCGAACTATCATTAGTCCAACTACAGAAGATTGGGACCTAGCGTTAGAGGACGTTCAGTTTACTTTGAATAACACAGTAAATGAGACAGTAGGAGAAACCCCACACTTTTTGCTTTATGGTTATCAGAAAAGACTGCCAAACTCATTGTTAGATGACGCAAAACCTCCTAGGCACACATATGATTACCAGGACTATATAGCTTGGAAACTGCAAAGAACCTTTCAAATAATAAGACAAACCAGACAATCTTTAGAAAAGGGCCAACAGGTAAATAAGAAATACTATGACACAACTAGTTCCATGACTGACCTGAAGATAGGCTCACAAGTATATATAAAGGTACATGTAAAGGAAGGACCAAATGAAAAGGTATCTCCCAAATTTGAAGGTCCTTATAGAGTGTTAGAAAGGGAAAGGAATAATAAATTTAAGCTGATACATGAACAGAATTTAGATGTAAGGTATGCCCATTGGAATCATATGAAGGTTGTAAAAACTAATCCATGGTCCTCTCAACTTCTACAGGAAGTGGTGGAAAAACTTCCTTCTGATCCTACCCCTGGTGGTCGGTATCACTTGCGAAATAGACATTAAAAGTGGGGCCTTGATACAAGATCATGGAAAAGGTGAACTGTTAACAGATTTTGCTGTAGTAAAAATTAATGTCAATTCAATATTAGAAAGGGAAGAACATTTGAACCAGTTAGATAAAGAACTACGGAAGTGCATACTAACCCATAGTGATTCTGCCTTTGTAGAAGTATTAAGAAATTTACAGGGTAAAATTGAAGACATTGTCAGGCCTCAAAGAAACAAGAGATCTTTGTTACCTTTTGTAGGTAGTGCATTTAGTGCTTTGTTTGGAGTGGCTACAGAAAACGATGTAAAAGGTTTGACTGATCGTGTAGAACTAATCGAGAAATGGGCAAATCAGAAGGGTAATCTTATAAGTACTCTAATAGAAAATAATAATAAGAATGTAGAGAACATAAAAAAGATGGTGGAATTTATTAATCAAGTTAACGTGAATGTTTCTAATGAAATAGGTGACATAGAACGAGTGTTTAAGTTGATTCATGAAGTAGAAATCGAGATTGGTGATCACAAGGAATCTGTGAACGGACTAATAAATGCCCAAAAGGGAATACTTAGCCCTGCTATCATTTCTCCAAAAACTTTGAAAGAAATTATCGATTGGTGTATGGTAAATAGCCATTCCAAGCCTTTGCTAGAAGATATATTTTGGTATTACACAATGTCAACTGTGAAAGTAACAAAAGGGTATTTGTTGGTATTGATCCCCTTCAAGGGTATGAATTTGTTTGACCTGTATACAATACATCCTTTCCCAGTTAAGATAGGAAATGCAACAATAATTTGGAACCATCCGAAGGTTCGTCTAGCATTGGATAAGAACAAGTTGTTGATGATTATTTTAGAAGAAGGTGATTTAGAACAGTGTGTGTTGATAAGTGAAAGTCAATCCATGTGCAATTTTGTGCAAATTAAACAACCTATGAGCAATTTTCCGTGTATCCAAGGTATTTTCTTTGAGAATTATGAGTTGATGAGAGAGTGTAAATTTGAAACCTTTGCTTTGCCATACAGGGCATTACATTTAGGTAATGAGATTTTTGTTTATGTACAAAGTACTAAAAATGCAGAAGTTACTTGTGATGGGAAGACTCAAACATTTCAGTTAGGAAACTTGAAGTCATTTGCAGATTCTTGCTCAGTAGTGATAAATGATTATCTCTATTATGTACCAAGTGTGTTTTTGCATTATGAGTTAAATCAATCTTCCATTGCAAAGAGTTACGAGAACAAGATTAATCATTTTCAGCTAGACAAATTAACAGTGGTAGAAAATGTGGCAATGCCACTTGATAATGATTATGTTCTGTTTTACAAGAAAGATGTTGCACCATTTCTGACTATGTGTAATGTGTTTTTGATTGTGCTTATTACTGTGGTAACATATAATGTGGTGAAGTATTTGGTTTTCAGAAAATTGGAAAGGATTAATGAGTTGCTACTAGTTATTACTGGGAAACCTAAAGAATAGGTTTGTTGTTTTGTTGTATGTGAGGATTCTATAAGAATCCTAGTAGCTGGCCGAGTGGTGTCAGACATATGCTTATTTTTGAGTAAGTTTCATATGCAGAAGGTTTGTGTATGTTATTGATGTCTTTATTTGTGGGTTTTGTTAATTAATAAGAAATGGGGAGACAAATGCAGTTAGTAGTAATTGTAAAGATATAGAAAGAGTTGTGGAGAGACAGGAGAGTGAACGGGAGTTAGGTAGGATGTTTTCAACTAATTTCGCTGACTCCAGGGTTCTTTCCCGTAAACAACCCCCCCAAACGACAGGATCCGTTCTTGAATGTCGAACGGAACATAGACGAATGAGACGTGGAAGCCGGGAAAAAGTCACGTGATTAAGGATAGCTTGACACGCCCAGGACGACCATATATAAGCAACGAGAAGACGGCATCTCGCCCTCTTCCTAGTAGTCACTCTGTATAATAGGTCTAACGACCTACTTAACCTGCCGGGTCTCCTTGACGACAACACATGGCGGCTGCCTATACCAAATTGAGGGACGGCGATTACGTAGAATACTAAAGCAGCCGCGAAATTACAGGGGAACAATTACCCCTGAGAACGAAGGACGACGAACAAAGTTACTACGCCCGCACCTGAGTGTCTGTGAGTGCGTTTGGCGAGACGTCCCAGAGCGACCGAGAGGCGTGACGTCCCCGAGTGACCAAGGCGTGTCTAGAACTTCGCGCCAGCCTTCCCAACACCTGACGAAGGCTTATACTTCAGCGACGACAGTAGGCCTATAGATGACGTTTAGGCCTAACTAAACCAGGGTTCACCAAATTCTCCAGCCAGTGTCAAGACGTCTGAGTTCATCACTAAGTGTTAATGTAGAAACCACGCTTTTGTTTTTGACTGCTTGTAAGTGCCTGTTCAAACCCCTTTTTATGTCTAGTAAAGAAAGAAACCAGCATTCGTATCCCTCACCCACGAAACTTTGCTTATGTAAACTCCTGAGAGAAATTCAATTAATATAAAACTAAAGGAAGAGGTAAGATACTAGACTAATTAAGAAGTTGTTGCTAACTAAATCAAAGACATCTTCACAGTTGTCTATACAGACAGTATAGATACGGTTATCTGTACCGACAGTACAGATACGGATGTCTGTACAGATATGGATGTCTGTACAGACAGTACAGATACGGACGTCTGTACCAACAGTACAGATACAGATGTCTGTGCCGACAGTACAGATACGGATGTCTGTACCGAAAGTACAGATACGGATGTCTGTACAGACAGTGCAGATACGGTTGTCTGTACAGACAGTACAGGTACGGATGTCTGTACCGACAGTACAGATACGGATGTCCGTACAGACAGGTACAGATACGAGAACAGTCATGAGAGAGTAAGAAGAATTAGGTATCTTCTGAGAATACTCAATACTGAAGGAATAAACAATGTAATAATAAAAACAATAACAATAAAGGTTAATAGGTTGGCCAAGGCACCAACCACCCGTTGAAATACAACCACTAGAGAGTTATGGGGTCCTTTGACTGGCCAGACAGTACTACATTGGATCCTTCTCTCTGGCTACTGTTCACTTTCCCTTTGCCTACACGTACACCGAATAATCTGGCCTGTTCTTTACAGATTCTCCTCTGTCCTCATATATATATATATATATATATATATATATATATATATATATATATATATATATATATAAATATATTATATATATATATTTATATATATATATATATATATATATATATATATATATATACATACATACATGCATATATATATATACATATATATATACTGTATATATATATATATATATATATATATATACATATATATATATATATATATATATATATATATACCGGTACATACAGTATATGGTTTCTGTGCGTGTCAGAGAGAGAGAGAGAGAGAGAGAGAGAGAGAGAGAGAGAGAGAGAGAGAGAGAGAGAGAGAGAGAGCTAATTAGTAACATTACACCAGCTTTTTCTTGTTAATTTTTCTCCCAAACAATTCATGTATACTTCTTTCCTCAGTCCATCCAATCGTATGAATTTAAAAAAACTGATCTTCATTAACCAGGTTGAAAGAATTCTCTATTTTTTTTTATCTGGAGTTTCCTCCTACCGCATTTCGTACCCTTTTAACAGATCTCGGAAAGAAGGGAAAAAAGATATCAAAGAGGAAATATAAAGAGGAGAGAGAGAAAGGGCTGGTGTTAAAGAAATTGGATGCGAGTCCCTGTTTTATTCACACTTTATTCGTGGGACCTTCTTCAGAGCTACATTTGATAATAGAAATACAATTGCAAAATGTAGCATGAAAGCAATTAATTACAAAATCCTAATATTTGTGAGGAAATTTAAATATTTTTGAAGATCACAAAGAGATTATTTAATAAATGACTTTGAAGACAAGGGCGTTTATCAAATAATTTCTTTGTTAATTTATAAATAACTTTCCTTCACACACACATACTGTACACACACACACACACACACACACACACACACACATATATATATATATATATATATATATATATATATATATATATATATATATATAAACACCATATCCTGCCTTCTTTTTCACATTCCCGTGGGCCGACAATGACTCCAGTCAAATTATTTACAGGAGCAGTCAATGTCACATTCTGTATTCGCTCCTGTTCAGTATTCTCTTATCTATATATATTATTTATATGCGTTACATACAAACACCGCCTACGCAGTAAATTGAAGCGCCTAAAATGGTACTCGGCCACAATACCGTTGGCCGAATGGAACACTTTCAATTGCAATCTTGTCTTGTCTTTAAACAATCATGGTCATTTACGCCCCATCCAATCAGCATACAAAAGCGAGGGGGGTAAAAGGAGGGGGGGGGTTAAAAGGAGGGGGGTTAAAAGGAGGGGGAGTAAAATTAGGGGGGTTAAAAGGAGGGGGGTTAAAAGGAGGGGGAGTAAAAGGAGGGGGGGTTAAAAGCAGGGGTTAAAAGGAGGGGGAGTAAAAGGAGGGGGGGTTAAAAGCAGGGGGTAAAAGGAGGGGGAGTAAAAGGAGGGGGGGGTTAAAAAGAGAGGGAGTAAAAGGGGGGGGGTAAAAGGAGGGGGGTTAAAAGGAGGGGGGGTAAAAGGAGGGGGGGGGGGGTAAAAGGAACTGCCTTCACTCCTAAGAGGAGGTAAAAGGTAGAAATGGAGCCTGGAAATAAAGATTGAAGAGAGAAAGTTATGATCCCTCCTTGATAACTAACTATTGAACTACAAAAAAAATGTAAACAAACACATCGAAACAATCATTATACTAACTACCTCTCTCTCTCTCTCTCTCTCTCTCTCTCTCTCTCTCTCTCTCTCTCTCTCTCTCTCTTATGTTCAATAGAATTTGGAAAAACAAAACTATGTTAAATGACTGGTGATCGCCACACTGGGATTCGAGTCCTAATGAAACTCGTATATATGAAAGATCTAATTTAATGCTGTTACTCTTCTTAAGATATTTAATTTTGATGTATATTACTTCACTTGTAGTTTATCTATTTCCTTTCCTCACTGGGCTATTCTTCCCTGTTTGAGCCCTTGCACCTTTAGAAGGCTACCAATAGCTGCTGCACCTTTAAAATCCCACAGTCATAGGATGTAGCAGCTGTTCAGTCGCTGTTATTCTATGGATAAAAAAAGAGAAAGTGAGAAATAGCTTCTTGTTATGAGTGTCATGGCGCTGGGACAGATTTAGTGACCTGTCAATGTAGGCAAAACAAATGCAGTTCGATGTCGTGTTTCGTGTTGTTGAAAGTGAAAACGAACGAAAATAAACAAAAGCGAAACTCTTTAAAAAAAAAAAAAAGTTTGGAGATTTTTTGACAATTCATATTTGTACTCTTCACGTGTCACAAATTTTTTACTTTTGAAACTATTGAAAAAAAAAAAGTTTGGTGATTTTTTGACAATTCATATTTGTACTCTTCACGTGTCACAAATTTTTAACTTTTGAAACTATTGAAAAAAAAAAAAAAAAGTTTGGTGATTTTTTGACAATTCATATTTGTACTCTTCACGTGTCACAAATTTTTAACTTTTCAAGGTATTTCTACAGGTCAGTTTGAGTTTCAAAACCAGAGTTGTACTCGTGTTTCAACCACTTTTTTTACCAACTCAAATGTTACACGTAGAGAAAAACTAACTAAGACAGAAGCCAGTGGGCTCTTGGGAAGGTATCCCCTTCCCACAGTCACCTACTTCCATCTCAAAACAACCCATCACAACCCAAAACCTATCCCAATATCCTAAAATAAAAGTTGCAGAATATCCCACATCCCAACTACATATCCCAATAAATCCTACCAAAACACCTAAGGGCTGCAAGATTGCAAGAGCCCGTGTCTGGCCAAAAGGGCCAGGTTATCTTCAAGAACAATATACACAGAAAATTTAATGATTAAGACAACTATATTTTTCAAAACATGGTCTCCTACCTATATGCATCTTATGCCTTTGGGTACAATCAATGTGGTTTGCTTTAAAGATGTATAAATATTTCTCTAATTCAGAAAACATGAAATTAAGCTCACCTTTACCTTTACAATAAGTTATTCAAATGCTGTTTGTCTCACGGATGTCAGCTATGGCGTACGGATTACAGAGGCCTGGAAAAGGAAACACAATTTAGTTAATGAATGATACATAAGGATTGTAAGGAGCACAACATCACAGGCACTTGTGAGGATAAAGGATTTGTCAAGTGTGAGGATAAAGGATTTGTCAAGTGTGAGGTTAAAAGATTTGTCAAAAATGAACAAGATAAAGGATTTGTCAAGTGTAAGGATAAGAATGGTACCTAAGGCTTGTAAGGAGCACAACATCACAAGCACTTGTGAGGATAAAGGATTTGTCAAGTGTGAAGATAAAGGATTTGTCAAGTGTGAAGATAAAGGATTTCTCAAGTGTAAAAATAAAGGATTTGTCAAGTGTGAAGGTAAAGGATTTGTCAAAAATTAAGATAAAGAATTTGTCAAGTGTGAAGTTATAAGATTTGTCAAGTGTGAAGATGAAGTTATAAGATGTGTCAAAAATGAAGAAGATAAAGGATTTGTCAAGTGTGAAGGTAAAGAATTTGTCAATTGTGAAAATAAAGGATTTGTCAAGTGTGAAGATATAAGATTTGTCAAGTGTGAAGATAAAGAATTTGTCAAGTGTGAGGTTCAAGGATTTGTCAAGTGTGAAGATAAAGGATTTGTCGAGTGTGAGGATAAAGGATTTGCCAAGTGTGAAGATAAAGGATTTGTCATGTGTGAAGATATAGGATTTGTCAGTGTGAAAATAAAGGATTTGCCAAGTGTGAAAATAAAGGATTTGTCAAGTGTGAAGGTAAAGGATTTGTCAAGTGTAAAGATAAAGGATTTGTCAAGTGTGAAAATAAAGGATTTGTCAAGTGTGAAGATATAGGATTTGTCAAGTGTGAAGATAAAAGGATTTGTCAAGTGTAAAGATAAAGGATTTGTCAAGTGTGAAAATAAAGGATTTGTCAAGTGTGAAGATATAGGATTTGTCAAGTGTGAAAATAAAGGATTTGTCAAGTGTAAAGATAAAGGATTTGTCAAGTGTGAAAATAAAGGATTTGTCAAGTGTGAAGATATAGGATTTGTCAAGTGTGAAGATAAAAGGATTTGTCAAGTGTGAAGATAAAGAATTTGTCAAGTGTGAAGATAAAGGATTTGTCAAGTGTGAAGATAAAGGATTTGTCAAAAATGAAGATAAAGGATTTATCAATGAGAAGATAAAGGATTTCTCAAGTGTGAGGATAAAGGATTTGTCAAGTGTGAAGATGAAGGATTTGTCAAGTGTGAAAATAAGGGATTTGTCAAGTGTGAAGATAAAGGATTTGTCAAGTGTGAAGATAAAGAACTTGTCAAGTGTGAAGATAAAGGATTTGTCAAGTGTGAAGATATAGGATTTGTCAAGTGTGAAGATAAAGGATTTGTCAAGTGTGAAGATATAGGATTTGTCAAGTGTGAAGATATAAGATTTGTCAAGTGTGAAAATAAAGGATTTGTCAAGTGTGAAGATAAAGGATTTGTCAAGTGTGAAGATATAGGATTTGTCAAGTGTGAAGATATAAGATTTGTCAAGTGTGAAAATAAAGGATTTGTCAAGTGTGAAGATAAAGGATTTGTCAAGTGTGAAAATAAAGGATTTGTCAAATGTGAAGATAAAGGATTTGTCAAGTGTGAGGATATAGGATTTGTCAAGTCTGAAGATAAAGGATTTGTCAAGTGTGAAGATAAAGGATTTGTCAAGTGTGAAAATAAAGGATTTGTCAAGTCTGAAGATAAAGGATTTGTAAAAAATGAAGATAAAGGATTTGTTAAGTGTGAAGATAAAGGATTTGTCAAGAAATGTTGAATTTCTCTTTATTTTGTTCTGATATTCAACTTTAATAATAATCTACCAGATAATTCTATACGTTTATTTATTTAAAATTTTCTAATATATATTATATATATAACAGTTCTCTTAAATAGTATTTTTTTTCCTGTATTTCAATCATATAACATTAGAAAGGGATATTTTATATCCAAAAACTAAATTTTCTTCAATTTTTGGGACAAATATAAAAAATCCATGATTCAGGAGACATAATGGACGCCATCTTGAATCCAATGTATTACTTATACAATGCATAATTTCTCTAATGAATGAATTATGGCGCAAAAAAAACCCAAAGTTCTCAATGAATTACACTCTTGATCTAGGTATTTTGATTTCAATGATTCTTTCATTCTTCCAAAATAATGGAAAGTTTTCTACATTAGCGAATTCGTTCACATATGAAACGAAGTGGAAGACACGACGAAGATAGAAATTCGACGGAAAAAAAAAAATTCTTTTTATTTTTCTACTGCAAAAAAAAGTAATTTTTCTCTTTTTTTATTTTTCTACTGCAAAAAAAAAATAATTTTTCTCTTCTTTTTTTTATTCTTCTGCAAAAAAAAAGTAATTTTTCTCTTCTTTATTTTTATTCTTCTACTGCAAACAAGAAAAAAGTAATTATTCTCTTCTTTATTTTATTCTTCTACTGCGAAAAAAAGGTAATTTTTCTCTTCTTTTTTTATTCTACTGAAAAAAAAACTCTCTTCTATCTATTTGTCAGGGTTGCTTGTTCGCGAGCTCGCGCGCGCGTTGCGTGTCATTTGAAGTGGAAGAACGGCAGGTGGTAATTTGCGAATCAGGTTAGCGGGACTTTGGCAAAAATGCCGACTCGGTCTTATTCTCTTAAATTCTGCTTAGGGAAGTTCACTCTACCATGGCAGTCCCCAGACCAGATAAAATGGGTTGGGGGGTTAAGGCTGAATGGCAGATGTTGGACCCATGATTTACTTCGGGGTTAAGGCTGAATGGCAATGTTGCACCCATGATTTACTTCGGGGTTAAGGCTGAATGGCAGATGTTGCACCCATGATTTACTTCGGGGTTATGGCTGAATGGCAGATGATGGACCCATGATTTACTTCGGGGTTAAGGCTGAATGGCCGATGTTGGACCCATGATTTACTTCGGGGTTGAGGCTGAATGGCAGATGATGGACCCACGATTTACTTCGGGGTTGAGGCTGAATGGCAGATGTTGGACCCACGATTTACTTCGGGGTTAAGGCTGAATGGCAGATGATGGACCCACGATTTACTTCGGGGTTAAGGCTGAATGGCAGATGATGGACCCACGATTTACTTCGGGGTTAAGGCTGAATGGCAGATGTTGGACCCACGATTTACTTCGGGGTTAAGGCTGAATGGCAGATGATGGACCCACGATTTACTTCGGGGTTAAGGCTGAATGGCAGATGATGGACCCACGATTTACTTCGGGGTTAAGGCTGAATGGCAGATGTTGGACCCACGATTTACTTCGGGGTTAAGGCTGAATGGCAGATGATGGACCCACGATTTACTTCGGGGTTGAGGCTGAATGGCAGATGATGGACCCACGATTTACTTCGGGGTTGAGGCTGAATGGCAGATGTTGGACCCACGATTTACTTCGGGGTTAAGGCTGAATGGCATATGTTGGACCCATGATTTACTTCGGGGTTAAGGCTGAATGGCAGATGTTGGACCCATGATTTACTTCGGGGTTAAGGCTGAATGGCAGATGTTGGACCCATGATTTACTTCGGGGTTAAGGCTGAATGGCAGATGTTGGACCCATGTTTTACTTCGGGGTTAAGGCTGAATGGCATATGTTGGACCCACGATTTACTTCGGGGTTAAGGCTGAATGGCCGATGTTGGACCCACGATTTACTTCGGGGTTAAGGCTGAATGGCAGATGTTGGACCCATGATTTACTTCGGGGTTAAGGCTGAATGGCAGATGTTGGACCCATGATTTACTTCGGGGTTAAGGCTGAATGGCAGATGTTGGACCCATGATTTACTTCGGGGTTAAGGCTGAATGGCAGATGTTGGACCCATGATTTACTTCGGGGTTAAGGCTGAATGGCAGATGATGGACCCATGATTTACTTCGGGGTTAGGGTTGAATGGCAGATGATGGACCCACGATTTACTTCGGGGTTAAGGCTGAATGGCAGATGTTGGACCCATGATTTACTTCGGGGTTAAGGCTGAATGGCCGATGTTGGACCCATGATTTACTTCGGGGTTAAGGCTGAATGGCAGATGTTGGACCCATGATTTACTTCGGGGTTAAGGCTGAATGGCAGATGTTGGACCCATGATTTACTTCGGGGTTAAGGCTGAATGGCAGATGTTGGACCCATGATTTACTTCGGGGTTAAGGCTGAATGGCAGATGTTGGACCCATGATTTACTTCGGGGTTAAGGCTGAATGGCAGATGATGGACCCATGATTTACTTCGGGGTTATGGCTGAATGGCCGATGTTGGACCCATGATTTACTTCGGGGTTAAGGCTGAATGGCAGATGTTGGACCCATGATTTACTTCGGGGTTAAGGCTGAATGGCCGATGTTGGACCCATGATTTACTTCGGGGTTAAGGCTGAATGGCCGATGTTGGACCCATGATTTACTTCGGGGTTAAGGCTGAATGGCCGATGTTGGACCCATGATTTACTTCGGGGTTAAGGCTGAATGGCCGATGTTGGACCCATGATTTACTTCGGGGTTAAGGCTGAATGGCCGATGTTGGACCCATGATTTACTTCGGGGTTAAGGCTGAATGGCCGATGTTGGACCCATGATTTACTTCGGGGTTAAGGCTGAATGGCAGATGTTGGACCCATGATTTACTTCGGGGTTATGGCTGAATGGCAGATGTTGGACCCATGATTTACTTCGGGGTTAAGGCTGAATGGCCGATGGTGGACCCATGATTTACTTCGGGGTTATGGCTGAATGGCCGATGTTGGACCCATGATTTACTTCAGGGTTATGGCTGAATGGCCGATGTTGGACCCATGATTTACTTCGGGGTTAAGGCTGAATGGCAGATGTTGGACCCATGATTTACTTCGGGGTTAAGGCTGAATGGCAGATGTTGGACCCATGATTTACTTCGGGGTTAAGGCTGAATGGCAGATGTTGGACCCATGATTTACTTCGGGGTTAAGGCTGAATGGCAGATGTTGGACCCATGATTTACTTCGGGGTTAAGGCTGAATGGCCGATGTTGGACCCATGATTTACTTCGGGGTTAAGGCTGAATGGCCGATGTTGGACCCATGATTTACTTCGGGGTTAAGGCTGAATGGCCGATGTTGGACCCATGATTTACTTCGGGGTTAAGGCTGAATGGCAGATGTTGGACCCATGATTTACTTCGGGGTTAAGGCTGAATGGCAGATGTTGGACCCATGATTTACTTCGGGGTTAAGGCTGAATGGCAGATGTTGGACCCATGATTTACTTCGGGGTTAAGGCTGAATGGCAGATGTTGGACCCATGATTTACTTCGGGGTTAAGGCTGAATGGCCGATGTTGGACCCATGATTTACTTCGGGGTTAAGGCTGAATGGCCGATGTTGGACCCATGATTTACTTCGGGGTTAAGGCTGAATGGCCGATGTTGGACCCATGATTTACTTCGGGGTTAAGGCTGAATGGCCGATGTTGGACCCATGATTTACTTCGGGGTTAAGGCTGAATGGCCGATGTTGGACCCATGATTTACTTCGGGGTTAAGGCTGAATGGCCGATGTTGGACCCATGATTTACTTCGGGGTTAAGGCTGAATGGCAGATGTTGGACCCATGATTTACTTCGGGGTTAAGGCTGAATGGCAGATGTTGGACCCATGATTTACTTCGGGGTTAAGGCTGAATGGCAGATGTTGGACCCATGATTTACTTCGGGGTTAAGGCTGAATGGCAGATGTTGGACCCATGATTTACTTCGGGGTTAAGGCTGAATGGCCGATGTTGGACCCATGATTTACTTCGGGGTTAAGGCTGAATGGCAGATGTTGGACCCATGA
>NC_090725.1:338414313-338427604 GCF_036898095.1 Palaemon carinicauda
TCCCTGGTCCTAGCTTGGGTGGAGAGGAGGCTTGGGCGCTAATCATATAATATATGGTCAGTCTCTAGGGCATTGTGCTGATTGCTAGGGCAGTGTCACTGTCCCTTGCTTCTGCCATTCATAAGCGACCTTTAAACCTTGAAAAGATACTACGGAAACTGCCTAGCCCAAATGAAGAGAGTGTGATTTGTGATTTTTTAAAATATCGAAGGTTTAACTCATGAACCAAATCTATAAGAGGTTTTGTGACACGTACCTCTAGAAACGAAACTTGAAAAGAACTTTCTTTTTCGTCGACCATCAATTTACCACTTCACCCAACTCTTGAAAGAACAGAAGATTGTGACCCAAACTAATGAACTATCTTGAAAAGGTGTTTGTAATCTATCATACGAAATGGAGAACTTTTGATGAGGTTTTGAGGCTATTTCGAAGAGTTGTCACCTCCTCAAAAAAAAAAATAAATAAATAAATAAATAAAGCATGGGAATAATTTCATTTTTTAATTTTAATACAATCTTTTAAGCAATACATAAAAATAAAAAAAACATGGGGATAGTTTAATTTTCTAATTCTAATACAATCTTTTAAGCAAAAAAAAAAAAAAAAAAAAAAAAAAAAAAAAAAAAAAAAAAAAAAACATGGGGGTAGTTTCATTTTTTTTAAGTCTAATACAGTCTCTTAAGCAATATATGATAATAATAAAAAAAGGGGATAGTTTAATTTTCTATTTCTAATACTATCTTTTAAGCAAAAAAAAGGATAGTTAGATTTTTTAAATCTAACACAATTTTTTAAGAAATAATAAAAAAATAAAAATGGGGATAATTTCATTCTTTAATTCTAATACATCTCTTAAGCAAAAAAAAATAAAAGGGGTATAGTTTCATTTTTTAATTCTAGTACAATCTTTTAAGGAAATGCTTAATAATACATAAAGTTAAGTTATTAAGAATAAAACAGAAAAACAATAGGGTCTACTTAAGTATTCCAAAAAGGGAAAATGATACGTAGATGGACTGTGTGAATACCGAGGTTTTGAGGCCATTAAAAAAAAAAAAAAAAATCATAGGGATAGTTTCATTTTTTAATTCTAGTGCAATCTTTTAAGGAAATACTTGATAATGCATAAAGTTAATTTATCAAGAACAAAATAGAAAAACAATAATGTCTACCTAAGTATTCCAAAAAGGGAAAATGATGGGTAAAGGGACTGTGTGTATACCATGGTTTCATAGATATCGTTTTATCTATAAAAATCATCCCATTAAAAATATAATTTAAGATCAATTTTATGAAATAAATTAATCTATAAACAAAAAAAGAGAAAAATATATTTATGTATCCAGGAACGTACTTTAACACCCTAATAAAAATCTTTAATAAAATAATCTATAAATATACAATAAAGAGAAAAATATATTTATGTATCCAGGAATGTACTTTACCACCCTAATAAAAATATCTAATAAAATAATCTATAAATATACAATAAAGAGAAAAATATATTCATGTATCCAGGAATGTACTTTACCACCCTAATAAAAATATCTAATAAAATAATCTATAAATATACAATATAGAAAAATATATTTATGTATCCAGGAATGTACTTTACCACCCTAATAAAAATATTTAAAAAGATAATCTATAAATATACAATAAAGAGAAAAATATATTTATGTATCCAGGAACGTACTAATTTAACACCCTAATAAAAATATTTAATAAAATAATCTATAAATATACAATAAAGAGAAAAATATATTTATGTATCCAGGAACGTACTTTATCACCTAATAAAAATATTTAATAAAATAATCTATAAATATACAATAGAGAAAAATATATTTATGTATCCAGGAATGTACTTTAACACCCTAATAAAAATATTTAATAAAATAATCTATAAATATACAATAAAGAGAAAAATATATTTATGTATCCAGGAACGTACTTTATCACCTAATAAAAATATTTAATAAAATAATCTATAAATATACAATAGAGAAAAATATATTTATGTATCCAGGAATGTACTTTAACACCCTAATAAAAATATTTAATAAAATAATCTATAAATATACAATAAAGAGAAAAATATATTCATGTATCCATGAATGTACTTTACCACTCTAATAAAAATATTTAATAAAATAATCTATAAATATACAATAAAGAGAAAAATATATTTATGTATCCAGGAATGTACTTTACCACCCTAATAAAAATATCTAATAAAATAATCTATAAATATACAATATAGAAAAATATATTTATGTATCCAGGAATGTACTTTACCACCCTAATAAAAATATTTAAAAAGATAATCTATAAATATACAATAAAGAGAAAAATATATTTATGTATCCAGGAACGTACTAATTTAACACCCTAATAAAAATATTTAATAAAATAATCTATAAATATACAATAAAGAGAAAAATATATTTATGTATCCAGGAACGTACTTTACCACCCTAATAAAAATATTTAATAAAATAATCTATAAATATACAATAAAGAGAAAAATATATTTATGTATCCAGGAACGTACTTTATCACCCTAATAAAAATATTTAATAAAATAATCTATAAACATACAATAAAAAGGAAAATATATTTATGTATCCAGGAATGTACTTTAACACCCTAATAAAAACATTTAATAAAATAATCTATAAATATACAATAAAGAGAAAAATATATTAATGTATCCAGAAATGTACTTTACCACCCTTATAAAAAATATTTGAAAAGATAACTTGCATTGCGTTTGAAACGAATCTCTTACACACAAATTACAAACTGAATTGATTTACGAAAACTCCCACAAAACAATTCTCTTCAGAAGGAATATCCTTCAGCCGTGTTTGTAATCCACCCCAGCTCTTCTAGAAGGACACTCCAAAATCAAACCATTGTTCTCTTAGTCTTGGGTAGTGCCACTGTCTTGGGTCAGAGTTCTCTTGCTTGAGGGTACACTCGGGCACAGTATTCCATCAAATTTCTCTTCCTCTTTTGTTAAATTATTTAAAGTTTATATAGGAAATATTTCTTTTAATGTTGTTAACTGTTCTTAAAATATTTCATTTTTCCTTGTTTCCTTTCCTCACTGGGCTATTTTTGCTTTTGGGGTCCCTGGGCTTATAGCATCCTGCTTTTTCCAACTAGGGTTGTATTATTATTATCATTATTACTATTACTAGCCAAGCTACAACCCAAGTTGGAAAAGCAAGATGCTATAAGCCCAAGGGCTTTAACAGGGAAAAATAGTCCAGTGAGGAAAGGAAATAAGGAAATAAATAAATGATGAGAATAAATGAACAATATATCATTCTAAAAACAGTAACAGCGTCAAAACAGGTATATCCTATATAAACTATTAACAACGTCAAAAACAGATATATCATATATAAACAATAAAAAGACTCATGTCAGCCTGGTCAGCATGAAAACATTTGCTCCAACTTTGAACTTTTGAAGTTCTACTGATTCAACTACCCGATTAGGAAGATTATTCCACAATTAATAATAATAATAATAATAATAATAACAATAATAATAATAATAATAATAATAATAAAAAGGGCAAAAAAATGGGAAAGAATAAAGTTATTTCCCCCTTCCTTCCCTCTTTTATTTCGCCCAACCATAATTTGCCTTCCGTCCTCCAAGAATACCAGGCCTATTTTCCCGGCATGAATAATTCATTCCTTTTTTTTTATTCAATTCAATAAGAAATTGGACAGATTTCAATTTTCCCCTGCGCGGTGATGTTCCCCTTCATATTCCGTCCTCCCCTTTTAGACTTTGTCTCACAATCTACTTCACTTCAATGGTGATTTTCCATTCAATTACTCACGTTTCCCTGGAAAGTGTGTACCCTACCTCTGGTTTTGTAGATAGTGGGCTACTGGCGACTGTCTTTAACTGCAGTTATGGTTGGGGGCTGTCTTTAACTGTAGTTATGCTTGGCGACTGTGTTTATCTGTAGTTATGTTTGGCGACTGTCTTTTTCCCTGGAAAGTGTGTACCCTCTGGTTTTGTAGATAGTGGGCTATTTTCGACTGTCTTTAACTGCAGTTATGTTTGGCGACTGTCTTTAACCGCAGTTATGCTTGGCGGCTGTGTTTAACTGTCGTTATGTTTGGCGACTGTCTTTTTCCCTGGAAAGTGTGTATCCTCTGGTTTTGAAGACAGTGGGCTATTGGCGACTGTCTTTAACTGAAGTTATGTTTGGCAACTGTCTGTAACCTTAGTTATGTTTGGCGGCTGCCTTTAACTGTAGTTATGTTTGGCGACTGTCTTTTTCCCTGAAAAGTGTGTATCCTTCTCTGCTCTCTTGAAGACGGTGGGCTATTGTCGACTGTCTTTAACTGCAGTTATGTTTGGCGACTGTCTTTAACTGTAGTTATGCTTGGCAACTGTCTTTAACTGTAGTTATGTTTGGCGACTGTCTTTTTCCCTGAAAAGTGTGTATCCTCCTCTGCTTTTGGAGATGGTGGGCTATTGGCGACTGTCTTTAACTGCAGTTATGTTTGGCGACTGTCTTTAACTGTAGTTATGTAACTGACTGACATCAAACTCTTATATCATAGTGTTCTTCAAAAGAACCCTACAATATTGAAAGATTTTAAAACCAAGTTAAAGTCTGGAGATCTGGGAAGAGTCCCTGTAGAGGCCGTAGATTCTAGATTGAGTACAAGAGGATCAAGAACCTTTGTATACTCCGAAAAATTAGATCTCATATTACTGGGTTCCTTAGGTAATATTGACAGTTTATCTGCTTTTGAATTACAAGATTCCACAGCCTTCGTAAACTCTAAAAGATTATATCTTGTGTGAAGTTTCAGTAGCCAATGTGGAGCCTAAATCCATGACTGAAGATCCTAACACTAGAATGAACTATCTAACATGATCCTTATGCCAATTAGTTTTAAATATCACAAATTTTAAGTAATTTGTATTTTTCCTAACAGTACTTACCTCGAACTACTTTCTTAGGAGTATCTGGGATCTCCTCCCAACCGACCAGAGTTTTGTGTAGTTTACCCTAGTCCCGTTTTCTATGAGGGGTAACCTCAGGTGGAGTGATACACGCTTTCCTTATTCTAATACTATGTGAAATATAAAAACTTGAATATCCTCATGCAACGCAAAGTTCAAGGTCTGTAGCTCCTACCGTGAGGTTTCGAAACCACAGTGATACGAGACACCTACCCATTTCGTATTACAATATTTGTGCCATTAGTGTCTGCAACCTTACCATCCCTGTGAGCTAAGGTTGGGGGGTTTGGGGGAGCCTATAGGTCTATCTACTGGGTCATCAGCAGCCACTGCCTGGCCCTCCCTGGTCTTAGCTTGGGTGGAGAGGAGGCTTGGTCTTTGACCATATAATATATGGTCAGTCTCTACGGCAGTGTCCTAATTGCTAGGGCAATGTTACTGTCCCTTGCCACTGCCATTCATGAGCGACCTTTAAACCTTCAGCCTTTAATAGAAGCGTGTATATTCCTTGCAGAGGGCGCATCAGGCAACCGACCATTTAACGTATGGATAACGATGAGGAAGAAGACGGAACCGTTTATATTCCAGGAAACAAAATATCGAGAAGAGCATTTCCAGACCTGACAAGGACAAAACCTACGTTTGGTCGAGAGCAGCTCTTAAATAAGCATTCTTGTCTCATAGGGTTCTCATCAATAGCCATCCCCTAAGCTCCCGTTCGCCATCTATAGACCAGAGGAATCTCATCCCCGGAAACGCTGATGCCTTTGTTTTTATAATCTGGCGAAAAAAAAGGCCCTTTTCTATTTGAGATTACGAAGGGCGAATTTTTTTCCCCGTTATCATTATTATTTTTAGCACATTAGTGGGGTTGTAAATTGGAAATAGTTCCAATGTATATGTGTGTATATATAAATATATATATATACATATATATATCTATATATATATAATATACAGTATATATACATATATATATTTATATATATACATATATTTGTATACACACACACATATATATATATATATATATACTGTATATTATATATATATATATATATATATATATAATATACAGTATATATACATATTTATATTTATATATACATATATATATGTAGATATACATATATAAATTATATAATATATAATATATATATAATATATATATATATATATATATATATATATATAATATAAAATATATATATAATATATATATATGTATATATATATATATATATATAAATCTCAGATATATCTATACTGTCACGTATTCCTACGAAGTGGAACAAATATGACACAAATATGACATTGAGAGAAAAGAGTTACCAATAAAGAAAGGTAAAAGAGAATAGCACCAGAAAATTTATAAAATAAAATAAAAGAAATAAAAATAATATTTCAGATATTTTACACTCCATTAATTTAAGATCCATTTTATTCATCAAACAATAAAAAAAAAATTCTTTATTTTGGACAAGAGTTAAAAAAAATGCGTTATTTTCAAACAGTAAACCTTGACCTATTTCAACATACAGACCTTAGAGTCTCTGTATGCAACCATCATTGGGAGAGAGAGAGAGAGAGAGAGAGAGAGAGAGAGAGAGAGAGAGAGAGAGATACGTTTGACATCAGTCCAAACTCATAAAGCATTTTCCTTTGATATTCCAAACGTCTAGACACCAACTCCATTTTTGATGGCCAACCATATGGTCGGTTTCACGCTTGAAAGGCATTGCAATTTCGACCTTTGGGGAAGCGGGAATCTCAACGAAAACGGCTTCAGTAAGGTTCCGTTTTCTATTTGAATACTCTATTATGACCCAATCACGCAGCCTTGAGTCACCTCTATTGTGCTATGTCTGCAGCAAGCAATTTCTTCTGTTTGTCTCTGGGTCTTGCGGGAATTCTATTTCTTTATTATTCTCATTTTTATTATCCTCATTTTATAGTTTAAACTGGAAATATTTATATTAATGTTGTTACTCTTCTTAAAATATTTTAATTTTTCCTTGTTTCCTTTCCTCACTAGGCTATTTTGTCTGTTGGGGCCCCTGGGCTTATAGCATCTTGTGTTTCCCATTAGGGTTGTAGCTTATTAATTAATAATAATAATATCATTATTAGCAACCTTGCCGGTCAAGACATCATTTAATTCATAAATCTATTTATTTTTCATACTTTATAGGCATAGGTTATATTATTATTATTATTATTATTATTATTATCATTATTATTACTATTATTACTATTATTATTTCATTATTATTATTATTATCATTATTATTATTATTATTATTATTATAAAGTAAATTAAAAGCAAAGAACTGACCCGTAGTGTAAAAAAAAAAAAACATTGACGAATAAAACCAAAATACTTAATGACTTAATCATTATGAGTCGTATTGAAGATTTATTTACCTACAATAATATGCATCAAGAGAACCTTTCATTGTATTTCTATTCAACAACAACAATCACGATGATAGCAACAATAATGAATACTAATATTAGTTTCATTATTATTAATCAATATTATTATAAAAGTCTAAGCATTGCTATTTACATACAATGCAAATAATGGAAAAGAAAGTCATAAAAATAATAAAAATAATCGAAATAATAAAAAGTAATAAAAAATAATATAAATAAAAATAGATCAAGAAACAAGATGAAATTATAAACACATAAACGTTTCATATAAGAAATTGGAATAGTATATAACTGAATCAATTGCCATAAAGATATAAGTAACTCGTAATATGAACGTTTTAAATCCTCTCTCTCTCTCTCTCTCTCTCTCCCCTCTCTCTCTCTCTCTCTCTCTCTCTCTCTCTCTCTCACAAGAACACCGATAAAAGGAAAATCTAAGTTTAACGCTTCTTTTAAAAAAGTGAAAATATTTAAAGTTATTCTCTCTCTCTCTCTCTCTCTCTCTCTCTCTCTCTCTCTCCTCTCTACAAGAACACCGAAAAAACACCGAAAAAAGGAAAATCTCATTTTAACGCTTCTCATAAAAATGGGAAATATATACAATTATTCTCTCTCTCTCTCTCTCTCTCTCTCTCTCTCTCTCTCTCACCCTGAGTTGCCGGAACCTCAAAGGAAGTGAGATTACTAAAGCTACAGGCATTGGAGTGACAGAACAACAGGACGCGGACAAGTAATACAAGAGGTACTGGGAAGATGGACTAAGGTTTCAAAGGTACCGCTGGGGAGGCTCTGGGGGGGGGGGGGGGAAGGTTCTGGGGGAAGGGGGGGAGGCTCTGGTGGGATGGGGAACCTCTGGGGAGGAGGGGTAAGGCATGGGGATAATGGTTGTGGGTAGGGGCTGGGGGGAGGGAAGGAAGTCCTGATAGGAACAGGGCACATAAAAATAAGGACCTTTCCATACCGCAAGAAATGTCACACTTCTATTTGTAACTTGAGAGAGAGAGAGAGAGAGAGAGAGAGGAGAGAGAGAGAGAGAGTTTTATATATTTTCAATTTTTAAGAGCAATGTTAAAATGACATTTTCCTTTTTTCGAGAGAGAGAGAGAGAGAGAGAGAGAGAGAGAGAGAGAGAGAGAGAGTTTTATATATTTTCCATTTTTAAGAGCAATGTTAAGATGAGATTTTCCTTTTGAGAGAGAGAGAGAGAGAGAGAGAGAGAGAGAGAGATAGAGAGAGAGAGAGAGAGAGAGAGAGAGAGAGAGGGTAATTTTGTATATTTTCCATTTACAAACGAAATGTTAAACAGGGATTTTCCTTCTCAAGTTTTGAGAGAGAGAGAGAGAGAGAGAGAGAGAAGAGAGAGAGAGAGTAATTTTGTATATTTTCCATTTACAAACGAAATGTTGAACTGGGATTTTCCTTTTCACGTTTTGAGAGAGAGAGAGAGAGACAGAGAGAGAGAGAGAGAGAGAGAGAGAGAGAGAGAGGACAGAGAGAGAGAGAGAGAGAGAGAGAATTATCGACCTTTACTCTCCAGACATTCACTAAACCTTTTCTTTTCCAATCATGATACAGCCGGAGGCATTCGTTCTTCAAAGACTATCTATGAGAGAGAGAGATAGAGAGAGAGAGAGAGAGAGAGAGAGAGAGAGAGAGAGGTGCTTGAGGGGGGTGTCAAAGTGATTGTTTACAAGTCGTTTGATATGAAATTTTCTCTCCTCGATTCTCCATTTCCAAATAGAAATTCTTTATCTTAAACTTGAAGAATAATCGGTTTTCTGGTTTGTCTTTTATTTATTTATTGACGTTCATATATATGCATATATATATATATATGTATATATATATATATATATATACATATCTCTCTCTCTCTCTCTCTCTCTCTCTCTACATATATATATATATATATATATACATATATATACATATATATACATATATATCTATATCTATATTACATATATATATATATATACATATAACTATACATATATATCTATCTCTCTCTCTCTCTCTCTCTCTCTCTCTCTCTGTATATATATATATATATATATCTGTACATATATATATATATACATATATATTTATATATATATATATATATATATACGTCCTGTCTACAACTTATTTCTATTCTATGGATGTTTAAAACATTTTACACATTAATGTGAACAAACTTTTATACATGACCGAAAATATATCATGAACTGGAAAATATAAAATGAGTTAATTCCACGCGTGGGAAAAACTTTGAATGACGTTTTAATCAAGAATATGAGACCTTTAATCAAAAAGTAAAGAAGAATATGCAAGTGAAGAAATAAAAAAAACTTATTCTTTGCTTACACAAGAACATAATGCCCACAGCTGAACGTCAATACTCACAAAAGATTAATTAAAAAACATAACAAACCGATAATAACTTTCCTAACAAAAGAGTAAAAAGAATGAGTTGAAGTAAATAACTTGAAGGTTTTTTCTGACAACAAGAAAAGTAAAAGAGAAAGGAAATAACCTGTGGACGGCTCGTGACAACAGCCTAAGGAAAAAATGTTTTTTTTTTTTTCATTTTTCATTCTGCTCGACATGAAACTCCGTGTATTGATTTTACATAATTGTTATTGTTGCTGTTATTGGTATTGTTGTTGTTGTTGTTGTTATCATCCTCATTATTATTATTATTATTATTATTATTATTATAAATATTATTATTATTATTGTTATTGTTGTTAACATCCTCATTATTATTATTATTATTATTATTATTATTATTATTATTATTATTATTATTATTATTATTATTATTATTATTATTTTTATTATCGAAATACAAGAACAAGGATTAGTAAGAGATATACTGAATAATACTTCATGTCAATAACTCCATGCTCTCTCTCTCTCTCTCTCTCTCTTCACTTACTGTCAGGGATTACTCATGAAATCTCTCTCTCTCTCTCTCTCTCTCTCTCTCTCTCTCTCCACTTACAGTCTGGGATTACTCATGAAATCTCTCTCTCTCTCTCACTCCACTTACAATCTGGGATTACTCATGAAAACGCCCAATAATACTTCATGTCAATAACCGCCCATCTTCTCTCCCTCTCTCGTTTATACACGCCCCCTCCCCACCCCCCCCCCCCACGCCCACGGACAGGCAGACACGACCGCCCACCGATGCAATATTGCAGGTTTAACGTCAAGATCTCTGGATGAGCCAGGCAGATTCGAGTCTCCTTCCTCCTCTTCTACAGCTTCGCAAGAGAGAAATATAGACGCCACCATTCCTCGAAACTGAATTTCTGATATTCATTTTTTGCCTTTTTTTATAATATATATTATTCTGGGGATTGATTTTTGCCTTTTTTCTTATAATATATATTATTCTCTGTATTCATTTTTGCCTTTTTATCTTATATATTATTCTCGGTATTAATTTTTGCCTTTTTTTCTTATAATATATATTATTCTCGGTATTAATTTTTGCCTTTATTCTTAAAATATATATTCTCGGTATTAATTTTTGCCTTTTTTCCTTATAATATATATTGTTACCGATTAAAGGTTAAATGACAGTTTTTTCCAAAGACATTTTTACATTGTTTACGCATAAATTCATGACAAAAATATTCTTTATACAAGAAACTAAATTTCCAATATTCATTTTTCGCTTTTTTTATATATATTATTCTCGGTATTGATTTTTGCCTTTTTTCTCATAATATATATTATTCACGGTATTAATTTTTGCCTTTTTTCTTATAATATATATTATTCTGGGGATTGATTTTTGCCTTTTTTCTTATAATATATATTATTCTCGGTGTTAATTTTTGCCTTTTTTCTTATAATATATATTATTCTCGGTATTAAGTTTTGCCTTTTTTTATAACATATATTATTCTCGGTGTTAATTTTTGCCTTTTTTCTTATAATAATATTATTCTGGGGATTGATTTTTGCCTTTTTTCTTATAATAGATATTATTCTCGGTATTAATTTTTGCCTTTTTTCTTATAATATATATTATTCTCGGTATTGATTTTTGCCTTTTTCCTTATAATATATATTATTCTTGGTATTAATTTTTGCCTTTTTTCTTATAATATATATTATTCTCGGTGTTAATTTTTGCCTTTTTTCTTATAATATATATTATTCTCGTATTCATTTTTGCCTTTTTTCTTATAATATATATTATTCTCGGTATTAATTTTTGCCTTTTTTCTTATAATATATATTATTCTCGGTATTAATTTTTGCCTTTTTTCTTATAATATATATTATTCTCGGGATAATTTTTGCCTTTTTTCTTATAATATATATTATTCTCGGTATTAATTTTTGCCTTTTTTCTTATAATATATATTATTCTCGGTATTCCTTTTTGCCTTTTCTCTTATAATATATATTATTCTCGGTATTAATTTTTGCCTTTTTTCTTATAATATATATTCTTGGTATTAATTTTTGCCTTTTCTTCTTATAATATATATTATTCTCGGTATTAATTTTTGCCTTTTTCTTATATATATTATTCTCGGTATTTTTTGCCTTTTTCTTATAATATATATTATTCTCGTTTAAAGGTAAAATAAGAGTTAATTCCATACAATTTCACAGTGTTTACGCATAAATTCATGACAAAAAATATTTTTTATACAAAATTCTCTCTCTCTCTCTCTCTCTCCTCTCTCTCTCTCTCTCTCTCTCTCTCATAAAACAACATTGAACATCAACCAGAATACAGAGACTGATACAGTGTAAAATGAGATCGCCTTGTATGATAGTAATACAGGTAAGTACATACATGCAAACATACACAATCACATAATAACGCACACACAGACACACAGACACATGAACACACACACATATAATATATATATATATATATATATATTATATATACATATATGTATATGTATATATATATATATATATATATATAAACATACATACAGAGATATATACATATAGATATATATAGATATATATATATAGAAGGGAAGACCTAAGTGAGCCCAGAGGAATTCTGGTAAACTTTGAAGTGAAGAAAGTAGCCTCAATGCCTTAATCAAGATGAATGAATTAAACTTGGCTGTTTGAATAGAAGGCCAGAAAATCAACTAAATTATCCAGTAATTTCACGACCTGATATGATAGTAAATCATTATTTCGATCACACATATCTAAACTGTTAGGAAACAAACCCGTAATTTAAATCGGAAATTCTCCGTTAGTAATATACCGTCCTCAAACGTATTTCAGTAAAATACAGGCGACCGTAATTTTACCTTACTTTGCTATTATCTTTTATAGGTTTGTGACCGTAATATCACTCTTTTACGTTAATATAAACGTTTTTTAAAACGGTAATAAATCCTGGAATAAATGTTGCCAGATATTTAACATTTTTTTAATGTAAATTTTTAAATCTAGCAGCGAATGGCAACCTAAACTCAGAAGTAAAATTTTTCTAATGCGAATTTTTAAATCTAGCAGCGTTTGGCAACCTAAACTTAGAAGTAAAATTTTTTTTAATGCAAATTTTTAAGTCTAGCAGCGAATGGCAACCTAAACTTAGAAGTAACATTTTTTTTAATGCGAATTTTTAAGTCTAGCAGCGAATGGCAACCTAAACTTAGAAGTAACATTTTTTTTAATGCGAATTTTTAAGTCTAGCAGCGAATGGCAACCTAAACTTAGAAGTAACATTTTTTTTAATGCGAATTTTTAAGTCTAGCAGCGAATGGCAACCTAAACTTAAAAGTAACATTTTTTTTAATGCGAATTTTTAAGTCTAGCAGCGAATGGCAACCTAAACTTAGAAGTAACATTTTTT
>NC_090725.1:338428104-338445604 GCF_036898095.1 Palaemon carinicauda
AGATGTCTTTAATTTGGCAGTGTGCAAACATTTGGGATAAAACATTTCTCCCTCTTCGAAGCTGTTATTATTCTCTCTCTCTCTCTCTCTCTCTCTCTCTCTCTCTCTCTCTCGCTAAAGGTTGTATTACTTGGACGTTGGTTAGAAATTTGATTGAATTATGTTGTCATATTCAGTATACGTTGTTTTACACTAGAACTGGTTTTCGCTCTCTCTCTCTCTCTCTCTCTCTCTCTCTCTTATATATATATATATATATATGTACATATAAATATATATATATATATATATATTTATATATATATACACATATGTACATATATATATAAATATATATATATATGTATATATATATATATATATATGTATATATATATATATATATATATATATATAAATCTACAGTTTAACCTCGGACCAATTCCTTGAATATAATAATGTAAATATTTATAAAAAATGTCTCCGTGGATCATTTCCTGGATTTTATAATGATACAATTATAACAACACCTTGGGGCAAGCGATTGATATCATCAGAAGAAAAGCCACAAATAAACGAATGTCGTCAGTCACAGAAAGATGCGAATTGAAGCGACAATTCGAAGTATCAAGTGAAATAAAGGAACGGAAAATATCGTAATATGATTTGGTTAGAATCCCAGAACAGTGATAAATGTATAAGTATTTACGTAAGGATAAGAATGAAAGTAAAGGTTACCTCCACATGGTCTTTAAAGCTGGGTCTGTTTTTGGATTTTGGAGACAAGTAGGGGTAGGGGGGGTCTGTGATATAGAAGGGGTGGGGGCATGGTCTTTAAAGCTGGGTCTGTTTTTGGATTTTGGAGACAAGTAGGGGTAGGGAGGGGGGGCCTGTGATATAGAAGGGGTGGGGGCATGGTCTTTAAAGCTGGGTCTTTTTTTGGATTTTGGAGACAAGTAGGGGTAAAGTGGGGGGGGGGGTGTCTGTGATATAGAAGGGGTGGGGGCATGGTCTTTAAAGCTGGGTCTTTTTTTGGATTTTGGAGACAAGTAGGGGTAGGGGGGGGGTCTGTGATATAGAAGGGGTGGGGGCATGGTCTTTAAAGCTGGGTCTGTTTTTGGATTTTGGAGACAAGTAGGGGTAGGGGGGGTCTGTGATATAGAAGGGGTGGGGGCATGGTCTTTAAAGCTGGGTCTGTTTTTGGATTTTGGAGACAAGTAGGGGTAGGGAGGGGGGCCTGTGATATAGAAGGGGTGGGGGCATGGTCTTTAAAGCTGGGTCTTTTTTTGGATTTTGGAGACAAGTAGGGGTAAAGTGGGGGGGGGGGTGTCTGTGATATAGAAGGGGTGGGGGCATGGTCTTTAAAGCTGGGTCTTTTTTTGGATTTTGGACACAAGTAGGGGTAAAGGGGGGGGTGTCTGTGATATAGAAGGGGTGGGGGCATGGTCTTTAAAGCTGGGTCTTTTTTTGGATTTTGGAGACAAGTAGGGGTAGGGGGGGGGGTCTGTGATATAGAAGGGGGTGGGGGCATGGTCTTTAAAGCTGGGTCTTTTTTTGGATTTTGGACACAAGTAGGGGTAGGGGGGGTCTGTGATATAGAAGGGGTGGGGGCATGGTCTTTAAAGCTGGGTCTTTTTTTGGATTTTGGACACAAGTAGGGGTAGGGGGGGTCTGTGATATAGAAGGGGTGGGGGCATGGTCTTTAAAGCTGGGTCTTTTTTTGGATTTTGGACACAAGTAGGGGTAGGGGGGGTCTGTGATATAGAAGGGGTGGGGGCATGGTCTTTAAAGCTGGGTCTTTTTTTGGATTTTGGAGACAAGTAGGGGTAGGGGGTGTCTGTGATATAGAAGGGGTGGGGGCATGGTCTTTAAAGCTGGGTCTTTTTTTGGATTTTGGACACAAGTAGGGGTAGGGGGGGTCTGTGATATAGAAGGGGTGGGGGCATGGTCTTTAAAGCTGGGTCTTTTTTTGGATTTTGGACACAAGTAGGGGTAGGGGGTGTCTGTGATATAGAAGGGGTGGGGGCATGGTCTTTAAAGCTGGGTCTTTTTTTGGATTTTGGACACAAGTAGGGGTAGGGGGGGTCTGTGATATAGAAGGGGTGGGGGCATGGTCTTTAAAGCTGGGTCTTTTTTTGGATTTTGGAGACAAGTAGGGGTAGGGGGGGGGGGGTCTGTGATATAGAAGGGGTGGGGGCATGGTCTTTAAAGCTGGGTCTTTTTTTGGATTTTGGAGACAAGTAGGGGTAGGGGGGGGGGTCTGTGATATAGAAGGGGTGGGGGCATGGTCTTTAAAGCTGGGTCTTTTTTTGGATTTTGGAGACAAGTAGGGGTAGGGGGGGGGTCTGTGATATAGAAGGGGTGGGGGCATGGTCTTTAAAGCTGGGTCTTTTTTTGGATTTTGGAGACAAGTAGGGGTAGGGGGGGGGTCTGTGATATAGAAGGGGTGGGGGCATGGTCTTTAAAGCTGGGTCTTTTTTTGGATTTTGGAGACAAGTAGGGGTAGGGGGGGGGGTCTGTGATATAGAAGGGGTGGGGGCATGGTCTTTAAAGCTGGGTCTTTTTTTGGATTTTGGACACAAGTAGGGGTAGGGGGTGTCTGTGATATAGAAGGGGTGGGGGCATGGTCTTTAAAGCTGGGTCTTTTTTTGGATTTTGGACACAAGTAGGGGTAGGGGGGGTCTGTGATATAGAAGGGGTGGGGGCATGGTCTTTAAAGCTGGGTCTTTTTTTGGATTTTGGACACAAGTAGGGGTAGGGGGGGTCTGTGATATAGAAGGGGTGGGGGCATGGTCTTTAAAGCTGGGTCTTTTTTTGGATTTTGGACACAAGTAGGGGTAGGGGGGGGTCTGTGATATAGAAGGGGTGGGGGCATGGTCTTTAAAGCTGGGTCTTTTTTTGGATTTTGGACACAAGTAGGGGTAGGGGGTGTCTGTGATATAGAAGGGGTGGGGGCATGGTCTTTAAAGCTGGGTCTTTTTTTGGATTTTGGACACAAGTAGGGTAGGGGGGG
The DNA here is from genome assembly GCF_036898095.1 of Palaemon carinicauda. NCBI lineage: Eukaryota > Metazoa > Arthropoda > Malacostraca > Decapoda > Palaemonidae > Palaemon > Palaemon carinicauda. The sequence goes on from NC_090725.1 coordinate 338,431,097, forward strand.
TCTGTGATATAGAAGGGGTGAGGGCATGGTCTTTAAAGCTGGGTCTTTTTTTGGATTTTGGACACAAGTAGGGGTAGGGGGTGTCTGTGATATAGAAGGGGTGGGGGGCATGGTCTTTAAAGCTGGGTCTTTTTTTGGATTTTGGACACAAGTAGGGGTAGGGGGGGGTCTGTGATATAGAAGGGGTGGGGGCATGGTCTTTAAAGCTGGGTCTTTTTTTGGATTTTGGACACAAGTAGGGGTAGGGGGTGTCTGTGATATAGAAGGGGTGGGGGCATGGTCTTTAAAGCTGGGTCTTTTTTTGGATTTTGGACACAAGTAGGGGTAGGGGGGGTCTGTGATATAGAAGGGGTGGGGGCATGGTCTTTAAAGCTGGGTCTTTTTTTGGATTTTGGACACAAGTAGGGGTAGGGGGGGTCTGTGATATAGAAGGGGTGGGGGCATGGTCTTTAAAGCTGGGTCTTTTTTTGGATTTTGGACACAAGTAGGGGTAGGGGGTGTCTGTGATATAGAAGGGGTGGGGGCATGGTCTTTAAAGCTGGGTCTTTTTTTGGATTTTGGACACAAGTAGGGGTAGGGGGGGGTCTGTGATATAGAAGGGGTGGGGGCATGGTCTTTAAAGCTGGGTCTTTTTTTGGATTTTGGACACAAGTAGGGGTAGGGGGGGGTCTGTGATATAGAAGGGGTGGGGGCATGGTCTTTAAAGCTGGGTCTTTTTTTGGATTTTGGACACAAGTAGGGGTAGGGGGGGTCTGTGATATAGAAGGGGTGGGGGCATGGTCTTTAAAGCTGGGTCTTTTTTTGGATTTTGGACACAAGTAGGGGTAGGGGGGGGTCTGTGATATAGAAGGGGTGGGGGCATGGTCTTTAAAGCTGGGTCTTTTTTTGGATTTTGGAGACAAGTAGGGGTAGGGGGGGGTCTGTGATATAGAAGGGGTGGGGGCATGGTCTTTAAAGCTGGGTCTTTTTTTGGATTTTGGAGACAAGTAGGGGTAGGGGGGGGGGGTCTGTGATATAGAAGGGGTGGGGGCATGGTCTTTAAAGCTGGGTCTTTTTTTGGATTTTGGACACAAGTAGGGGTAGGGGGGGGTCTGTGATATAGAAGGGGTGGGGGCATGGTCTTTAAAGCTGGGTCTTTTTTTGGATTTTGGACACAAGTAGGGGTAGGGGGTGTCTGTGATATAGAAGGGGTGGGGGCATGGTCTTTAAAGCTGGGTCTTTTTTTGGATTTTGGAGACAAGTAGGGGTAGGGGGGGGGTCTGTGATATAGAAGGGGTGGGGGCATGGTCTTTAAAGCTGGGTCTTTTTTTGGATTTTGGACACAAGTAGGGGTAGGGGGGGTCTGTGATATAGAAGGGGTGGGGGGCATGGTCTTTAAAGCTGGGTCTTTTTTTGGATTTTGGACACAAGTAGGGGTAGGGGGTGTCTGTGATATAGAAGGGGTGGGGGCATGGTCTTTAAAGCTGGGTCTTTTTTTGGATTTTGGACACAAGTAGGGGTAGGGGGGGTCTGTGATATAGAAGGGGTGGGGGCATGGTCTTTAAAGCTGGGTCTTTTTTTGGATTTTGGACACAAGTAGGGGTTAGGGGGGGTCTGTGATATAGAAGGGGTGGGGGGCATGGTCTTTAAAGCTGGGTCTTTTTTTGGATTTTGGACACAAGTAGGGGTAGGGGGGGGTCTGTGATATAGAAGGGGTGGGGGCATGGTCTTTAAAGCTGGGTCTTTTTTTGGATTTTGGACACAAGTAGGGGTAGGGGGGGTCTGTGATATAGAAGGGGTGGGGGCATGGTCTTTAAAGCTGGGTCTTTTTTGGATTTTGGACACAAGTAGGGGTAGGGGGGGTCTGTGATATAGAAGGGGTGGGGGCATGGTCTTTAAAGCTGGGTCTTTTTTTGGATTTTGGACACAAGTAGGGGTAGGGGGGGTCTGTGATATAGAAGGGGTGGGGGCATGGTCTTTAAAGCTGGGTCTTTTTTTGGATTTTGGACACAAGTAGGGGTAGGGGGGGGGTCTGTGATATAGAAGGGGTGGGGGCATGGTCTTTAAAGCTGGGTCTTTTTTTGGATTTTGGAGACAAGTAGGGGTAGGGGGGGGGTCTGTGATATAGAAGGGGTGGGGGCATGGTCTTTAAAGCTGGGTCTTTTTTTGGATTTTGGAGACAAGTAGGGGTAGGGGGGGGGGTCTGTGATATAGAAGGGGTGGGGGCATGGTCTTTAAAGCTGGGTCTTTTTTTGGATTTTGGACACAAGTAGGGGTAGGGGGGGTCTGTGATATAGAAGGGGTGGGGGCATGGTCTTTAAAGCTGGGTCTTTTTTTGGATTTTGGACACAAGTAGGGGTAGGGGGGGTCTGTGATATAGAAGGGGTGGGGGCATGGTCTTTAAAGCTGGGTCTTTTTTTGGATTTTGGACACAAGTAGGGGTAGGGGGGGGTCTGTGATATAGAAGGGGTGGGGGCATGGTCTTTAAAGCTGGGTCTTTTTTTGGATTTTGGACACAAGTAGGGGTAGGGGGGGTCTGTGATATAGAAGGGGGTGGGGGCATGGTCTTTAAAGCTGGGTCTTTTTTTGGATTTTGGACACAAGTAGGGGTAGGGGGGGGGGTCTGTGATATAGAAGGGGTGGGGGCATGGTCTTTAAAGCTGGGTCTTTTTTTGGATTTTGGAGACAAGTAGGGGTAGGGGGGGGTCTGTGATATAGAAGGGGTGGGGGCATGGTCTTTAAAGCTGGGTCTTTTTTTGGATTTTGGAGACAAGTAGGGGTAGGGGGGGGGGTCTGTGATATAGAAGGGGTGGGGGCATGGTCTTTAAAGCTGGGTCTTTTTTTGGATTTTGGAGACAAGTAGGGGTAGGGGGGGGGTCTGTGATATAGAAGGGGTGGGGGCATGGTCTTTAAAGCTGGGTCTTTTTTTGGATTTTGGAGACAAGTAGGGGTAGGGGGGGGGGTCTGTGATATAGAAGGGGGTGGGGGCATGGTCTTTAAAGCTGGGTCTTTTTTTGGATTTTGGAGACAAGTAGGGGTAGGGGGGGGGGGTCTGTGATATAGAAGGGGTGGGGGCATGGTCTTTAAAGCTGGGTCTTTTTTTGGATTTTGGAGACAAGTAGGGGTAGGGGGGGGGGGTCTGTGATATAGAAGGGGTGGGGGCATGGCCTTTAAAGCTGGGTCTTTTTTTGGATTTTGGAGACAAGTAGGGGTAGGGGGGGGGGTCTGTGATATAGAAGGGGTGGGGGCATGGTCTTTAAAGCTGGGTCTTTTTTTGGATTTTGGAGACAAGTAGGGGTAGGGGGGGGGGTCTGTGATATAGAAGGGGTGGGGGGCATGGTCTTTAAAGCTGGGTCTTTTTTTGGATTTTGGAGACAAGTAGGGGTAGGGGGGGGGGGTCTGTGATATAGAAGGGGTGGGGGCATGGTCTTTAAAGCTGGGTCTTTTTTTGGATTTTGGAGACAAGTAGGGGTAGGGGGGGGGGGGTCTGTGATATAGAAGGGGTGGGGGCATGGTCTTTAAAGCTGGGTCTTTTTTTGGATTTTGGAGACAAGTAGGGGTAGGGGGGGGGGGTCTGTGATATAGAAGGGGGTGGGGGCATGGTCTTTAAAGCTGGGTCTTTTTTTGGATTTTGGACACAAGTAGGGGTAGGGGGGGTCTGTGATATAGAAGGGGTGGGGGCATGGTCTTTAAAGCTGGGTCTTTTTTTGGATTTTGGAGACAAGTAGGGGTAGGGGGGGGGGGTCTGTGATATAGAAGGGGTGGGGGCATGGTCTTTAAAGCTGGGTCTTTTTTTGGATTTTGGACACAAGTAGGGGTAGGGGGGGTCTGTGATATAGAAGGGGTGGGGGCATGGTCTTTAAAGCTGGGTCTTTTTTTTGATTTTGGAGACAAGTAGGGGTAGGGGGGGGGGGGTCTGTGATATAGAAGGGGGTGGGGGCATGGTCTTTAAAGCTGGGTCTTTTTTTGGATTTTGGAGACAAGTAGGGGTAGGGGGGGGGTCTGTGATATAGAAGGGGTGGGGGCATGGTCTTTAAAGCTGGGTCTTTTTTTGGATTTTGGAGACAAGTAGGGGTAGGGGGGGGGGGTCTGTGATATAGAAGGGGTGGGGGCATGGTCTTTAAAGCTGGGTCTTTTTTTGGATTTTGGACACAAGTAGGGGTAGGGGGGGTCTGTGATATAGAAGGGGTGGGGGCATGGTCTTTAAAGCTGGGTCTTTTTTTGGATTTTGGACACAAGTAGGGGTAGGGGGGGTCTGTGATATAGAAGGGGGTGGGGGCATGGTCTTTAAAGCTGGGTCTTTTTTTTGGATTTTGGACACAAGTAGGGGTAGGGGGGGGTCTGTGATATAGAAGGGGTGGGGGCATGGTCTTTAAAGCTGGGTCTTTTTTTGGATTTTGGACACAAGTAGGGGGTAGGGGGGGTCTGTGATATAGAAGGGGTGGGGGCATGGTCTTTAAAGCTGGGTCTTTTTTGGATTTTGGACACAAGTAGGGGTAGGGGGGGTCTGTGATATAGAAGGGGTGGGGGCATGGTCTTTAAAGCTGGGTCTTTTTTTGGATTTTGGAGACAAGTAGGGGTAGGGGGGGGTCTGTGATATAGAAGGGGTGGGGGCATGGTCTTTAAAGCTGGGTCTTTTTTTGGATTTTGGAGACAAGTAGGGTAGGGGGGGGGGTCTGTGATATAGAAGGGGTGGGGGCATGGTCTTTAAAGCTGGGTCTTTTTTTGGATTTTGGAGACAAGTAGGGGTAGGGGGGGGGTCTGTGATATAGAAGGGGTGGGGGCATGGTCTTTAAAGCTGGGTCTTTTTTGGATTTTGGAGACAAGTAGGGGTAGGGGGGGGGGTCTGTGATATAGAAGGGGTGGGGGCATGGTCTTTAAAGCTGGGTCTTTTTTTGGATTTTGGAGACAAGTAGGGGTAGGGGGGGGGGTCTGTGATATAGAAGGGGTGGGGGCATGGTCTTTAAAGCTGGGTCTTTTTTTGGATTTTGGAGACAAGTAGGGGTAGGGGGGGGGGTCTGTGATATAGAAGGGGTGGGGGGCATGGCCTTTAAAGCTGGGTCTTTTTTTGGATTTTGGAGACAAGTAGGGGTAGGGGGGGGGTCTGTGATATAGAAGGGGGTGGGGGCATGGTCTTTAAAGCTGGGTCTTTTTTTGGATTTTGGAGACAAGTAGGGGTAGGGGGGGGGGTCTGTGATATAGAAGGGGTGGGGGCATGGTCTTTAAAGCTGGGTCTTTTTTTGGATTTTGGAGACAAGTAGGGGTAGGGGGGGGGGTCTGTGATATAGAAGGGGTGGGGGCATGGTCTTTAAAGCTGGGTCTTTTTTGGATTTTGGAGACAAGTAGGGGTAGGGGGGGGGGTCTGTGATATAGAAGGGGTGGGGGCATGGTCTTTAAAGCTGGGTCTTTTTTTGGATTTTGGAGACAAGTAGGGGTAGGGGGGGGGGTCTGTGATATAGAAGGGGTGGGGGCATGGTCTTTAAAGCTGGGTCTTTTTTTGGATTTTGGAGCACAAGTAGGGGTAGGGGGGGGGGTCTGTGATATAGAAGGGGTGGGGGCATGGTCTTTAAAGCTGGGTCTTTTTTTGGATTTTGGAGACAAGTAGGGGTAGGGGGGGGGTCTGTGATATAGAAGGGGTGGGGGCATGGTCTTTAAAGCTGGGTCTTTTTTTGGATTTTGGACACAAGTAGGGGTAGGGGGGGTCTGTGATATAGAAGGGGTGGGGGCATGGTCTTTAAAGCTGGGTCTTTTTTTTGATTTTGGAGACAAGTAGGGGTAGGGGGGGGGGGTCTGTGATATAGAAGGGGTGGGGGCATGGTCTTTAAAGCTGGGTCTTTTTTTGGATTTTGGAGACAAGTAGGGGTAGGGGGGGGGTCTGTGATATAGAAGGGGTGGGGGCATGGTCTTTAAAGCTGGGTCTTTTTTTGGATTTTGGAGACAAGTAGGGGTAGGGGGGGGGGGTCTGTGATATAGAAGGGGTGGGGGCATGGTCTTTAAAGCTGGGTCTTTTTTTGGATTTTGGACACAAGTAGGGGTAGGGGGGGGGGTCTGTGATATAGAAGGGGTGGGGGCATGGTCTTCAAAGCTGGGTCTTTTTTTGGATTTTGGAGACAAGTAGGGGTAGGGGGGGGTCTGTGATATAGAAGGGGTGGGGGCATGGTCTTTAAAGCTGGGTCTTTTTTTGGATTTTGGAGACAAGTAGGGGTAGGGGGGGGGGTCTGTGATATAGAAGGGGTGGGGGCATGGTCTTTAAAGCTGGGTCTTTTTTTGGATTTTGGACACAAGTAGGGGTAGGGGGGGGTCTGTGATATAGAAGGGGTGGGGGCATGGTCTTTAAAGCTGGGTCTTTTTTTGGATTTTGGACACAAGTAGGGGTAGGGGGGGTCTGTGATATAGAAGGGGTGGGGGCATGGTCTTTAAAGCTGGGTCTTTTTTTGGATTTTGGACACAAGTAGGGGTAGGGGGGGGGGTCTGTGATATAGAAGGGGTGGGGGCATGGTCTTTAAAGCTGGGTCTTTTTTTGGATTTTGGACACAAGTAGGGGTAGGGGGGGTCTGTGATATAGAAGGGGTGGGGGCATGGTCTTTAAAGCTGGGTCTTTTTTTGGATTTTGGACACAAGTAGGGGTAGGGGGGTCTGTGATATAGAAGGGGTGGGGGCATGGTCTTTAAAGCTGGGTCTTTTTTTGGATTTTGGACACAAGTAGGGGTAGGGGGTGTCTGTGATATAGAAGGGGTGGGGGCATGGTCTTTAAAGCTGGGTCTTTTTTTTGATTTTGGAGACAAGTAGGGGTAGGGGGGGGGGTCTGTGATATAGAAGGGGTGGGGGCATGGTCTTTAAAGCTGGGTCTTTTTTGGATTTTGGACACAAGTAGGGGTAGGGGGTGTCTGTGATATAGAAGGGGTGGGGGCATGGTCTTTAAAGCTGGGTCTTTTTTTGGATTTTGGAGACAAGTAGGGGTAGGGGGTGTCTGTGATATAGAAGGGGTGGGGGCATGGTCTTTAAAGCTGGGTCTTTTTTTGGATTTTGGAGACAAGTAGGGGTAGGGGGGGTCTGTGATATAGAAGGGGTGGGGGCATGGTCTTTAAAGCTGGGTCTTTTTTTGGATTTTGGACACAAGTAGGGGTAGGGGGGGTCTGTGATATAGAAGGGGTGGGGGCATGGTCTTTAAAGCTGGGTCTTTTTTTGGATTTTGGAGACAAGTAGGGGTAGGGGGTGTCTGTGATATAGAAGGGGTGGGGGCATGGTCTTTAAAGCTGGGTCTTTTTTTGGATTTTGGAGACAAGTAGGGGTAGGGGGGGTCTGTGATATAGAAGGGGTGGGGGCATGGTCTTTAAAGCTGGGTCTTTTTTTGGATTTTGGACACAAGTAGGGGTAGGGGGGGTCTGTGATATAGAAGGGGTGGGGGCATGGTCTTTAAAGCTGGGTCTTTTTTTGGATTTTGGACACAAGTAGGGGTAGGGGGGGTCTGTGATATAGAAGGGGTGGGGGCATGGTCTTTAAAGCTGGGTCTTTTTTTGGATTTTGGACACAAGTAGGGGTAGGGGGGGTCTGTGATATAGAAGGGGTGGGGGCATGGTCTTTAAAGCTGGGTCTTTTTTTGGATTTTGGACACAAGTAGGGGTAGGGGGGGTCTGTGATATAGAAGGGGTGGGGGCATGGTCTTTAAAGCTGGGTCTTTTTTTGGATTTTGGAGACAAGTAGGGGTAGGGGGGGTCTGTGATATAGAAGGGGTGGGGGCATGGTCTTTAAAGCTGGGTCTTTTTTTGGATTTTGGACACAAGTAGGGGTAGGGGGGGTCTGTGATATAGAAGGGGTGGGGGCATGGTCTTTAAAGCTGGGTCTTTTTTTGGATTTTGGACACAAGTAGGGGTAGGGGGGGTCTGTGATATAGAAGGGGTGGGGGCATGGTCTTTAAAGCTGGGTCTTTTTTTGGATTTTGGACACAAGTAGGGGTAGGGGGGGGGGTCTGTGATATAGAAGGGGTGGGGGCATGGTCTTTAAAGCTGGGTCTTTTTTTGGATTTTGGACACAAGTAGGGGTAGGGGGGGTCTGTGATATAGAAGGGGTGGGGGCATGGTCTTTAAAGCTGGGTCTTTTTTTGGATTTTGGACACAAGTAGGGGTAGGGGGGTCTGTGATATAGAAGGGGTGGGGGCATGGTCTTTAAAGCTGGGTCTTTTTTTGGATTTTGGACACAAGTAGGGGTAGGGGGTGTCTGTGATATAGAAGGGGTGGGGGCATGGTCTTTAAAGCTGGGTCTTTTTTTTGATTTTGGAGACAAGTAGGGGTAGGGGGGGGGGTCTGTGATATAGAAGGGGTGGGGGCATGGTCTTTAAAGCTGGGTCTTTTTTGGATTTTGGACACAAGTAGGGGTAGGGGGTGTCTGTGATATAGAAGGGGTGGGGGCATGGTCTTTAAAGCTGGGTCTTTTTTTGGATTTTGGAGACAAGTAGGGGTAGGGGGTGTCTGTGATATAGAAGGGGTGGGGGCATGGTCTTTAAAGCTGGGTCTTTTTTTGGATTTTGGAGACAAGTAGGGGTAGGGGGGGTCTGTGATATAGAAGGGGTGGGGGCATGGTCTTTAAAGCTGGGTCTTTTTTTGGATTTTGGACACAAGTAGGGGTAGGGGGTGTCTGTGATATAGAAGGGGTGGGGGCATGGTCTTTAAAGCTGGGTCTTTTTTTGGATTTTGGAGACAAGTAGGGGTAGGGGGTGTCTGTGATATAGAAGGGGTGGGGGCATGGTCTTTAAAGCTGGGTCTTTTTTTGGATTTTGGAGACAAGTAGGGGTAGGGGGGGTCTGTGATATAGAAGGGGTGGGGGCATGGTCTTTAAAGCTGGGTCTTTTTTTGGATTTTGGACACAAGTAGGGGTAGGGGGGGTCTGTGATATAGAAGGGGTGGGGGCATGGTCTTTAAAGCTGGGTCTTTTTTTGGATTTTGGACACAAGTAGGGGTAGGGGGGGTCTGTGATATAGAAGGGGTGGGGGCATGGTCTTTAAAGCTGGGTCTTTTTTTGGATTTTGGACACAAGTAGGGGTAGGGGGGGTCTGTGATATAGAAGGGGTGGGGGCATGGTCTTTAAAGCTGGGTCTTTTTTTGGATTTTGGACACAAGTAGGGGTAGGGGGGGTCTGTGATATAGAAGGGGTGGGGGCATGGTCTTTAAAGCTGGGTCTTTTTTGGATTTTGGACACAAGTAGGGGTAGGGGGGGGTCTGTGATATAGAAGGGGTGGGGGCATGGTCTTTAAAGCTGGGTCTTTTTTTGGATTTTGGACACAAGTAGGGGTAGGGGGGGTCTGTGATATAGAAGGGGTGGGGGCATGGTCTTTAAAGCTGGGTCTTTTTTTGGATTTTGGACACAAGTAGGGGTAGGGGGGGTCTGTGATATAGAAGGGGTGGGGGCATGGTCTTTAAAGCTGGGTCTTTTTTTGGATTTTGGACACAAGTAGGGGTAGGGGGGGGTCTGTGATATAGAAGGGGTGGGGGCATGGTCTTTAAAGCTGGGTCTTTTTTTGGATTTTGGACACAAGTAGGGGTAGGGGGGGTCTGTGATATAGAAGGGGTGGGGGCATGGTCTTTAAAGCTGGGTCTTTTTTTGGATTTTGGACACAAGTAGGGGTAGGGGGTGTCTGTGATATAGAAGGGGTGGGGGCATGGTCTTTAAAGCTGGGTCTTTTTTTGGATTTTGGACACAAGTAGGGGTAGGGGGGGTCTGTGATATAGAAGGGGTGGGGGCATGGTCTTTAAAGCTGGGTCTTTTTTTGGATTTTGGACACAAGTAGGGGTAGGGGGTGTCTGTGATATAGAAGGGGTGGGGGCATGGTCTTTAAAGCTGGGTCTTTTTTTGGATTTTGGACACAAGTAGGGGTAGGGGGTGTCTGTGATATAGAAGGGGTGGGGGCATGGTCTTTAAAGCTGGGTCTTTTTTTGGATTTTGGAGACAAGTAGGGGTAGGGGGGGTCTGTGATATAGAAGGGGTGGGGGCATGGTCTTTAAAGCTGGGTCTTTTTTTTGATTTTGGAGACAAGTAGGGGTAGGGGGTGTCTGTGATATAGAAGGGGTGGGGGCATGGTCTTTAAAGCTGGGTCTTTTTTTGGATTTTGGACACAAGTAGGGGTAGGGGGGGTCTGTGATATAGAAGGGGTGGGGGCATGGTCTTTAAAGCTGGGTCTTTTTTTTGATTTTGGACACAAGTAGGGGTAGGGGGTGTCTGTGATATAGAAGGGGTGGGGGCATGGTCTTTAAAGCTGGGTCTTTTTTTGGATTTTGGAGACAAGTAGGGGTAGGGGGTGTCTGTGATATAGAAGGGGTGGGGGCATGGTCTTTAAAGCTGGGTCTTTTTTTGGATTTTGGACACAAGTAGGGGTAGGGGGTGTCTGTGATATAGAAGGGGTGGGGGCATGGTCTTTAAAGCTGGGTCTTTTTTTTGATTTTGGAGACAAGTAGGGGTAGGGGGTGTCTGTGATATAGAAGGGGTGGGGGCATGGTCTTTAAAGCTGGGTCTTTTTTTGGATTTTGGAGACAAGTAGGGGTAGGGGGTGTCTGTGATATAGAAGGGGGTGGGGGCATGGTCTTTAAAGCTGGGTCTTTTTTTTGATTTTGGACACAAGTAGGGGTAGGGGGTGTCTGTGATATAGAAGGGGTGGGGGCATGGTCTTTAAAGCTGGGTCTTTTTTTGGATTTTGGAGACAAGTAGGGGTAGGGGGTGTCTGTGATATAGAAGGGGTGGGGGCATGGTCTTTAAAGCTGGGTCTTTTTTTGGATTTTGGACACAAGTAGGGGTAGGGGGTGTCTGTGATATAGAAGGGGTGGGGGCATGGTCTTTAAAGCTGGGTCTTTTTTTGGATTTTGGAGACAAGTAGGGGTAGGGGGTGTCTGTGATATAGAAGGGGTGGGGGCATGGTCTTTAAAGCTGGGTCTTTTTTTGGATTTTGGAGACAAGTAGGGGTAGGGGGGGGTCTGTGATATAGAAGGGGTGGGGGCATGGTCTTTAAAGCTGGGTCTGTTTTTGGATTTTGGACACAAGTAGGGGTAGGGGGAGGGTTTTATGATATAGAAGGGGTGGGGGCCGGGATTGAAGAAACTTGAAAGTCTTTCATCACAGTTGGTTTCCCTCTTTGTAAGATAACACACGGATCTCTGCTTCACCTTTGTCGTCGGAGGCCAGGCGACCTGGGGTGACTATGAACGGCTTCTGAGATTAAAACTATTCTCTCTTTCTCTCTCTCTCTCTCTCTCTCTCTCTCTCTCTCTCTCTCTCTCTCTCTCTCTCTCTCTCTCTCTCTCTCAGTTGCCATTCCTTCTTCCTTTCTTTCTTCGTGCACCAATGTTTCACGAAAATAATGTTTTTGTTATTTTTAAATATTTCGATTGAACGGTTTTCATTCTGATCTTGAATTACTTTGGTTCTTTTAATCTTTCTAGTAAAGATAATTCTGATTGACTTAGATGACAGTGGTGAGTCTGCTGCAATTAGCCACTTGTTGAATGCCTTTCTCTCTCTCTCTCTCTCTCTCTCTCTCTCTCTCTCTCTCTCTCTCTCTCTCTCTCTCGACCGAGCACTGCTATTTGTTTCCTTAGAGTACGTCCACACGACTGAGCACTGCATGCCAAGCTATCATCGTTACCAGATCATTATAGGTAGTAGGAATAAGTTGTGATGACGACAGAAGGGCAAAATACAAAGGCATTGCTTCCAGATTTAGCTTCCATGGTCACTTGTTCATCTGGCAAAGACTGGCAGGCAAATTTTCAAACCTTATGTCGTTAAAAATATGTTCGATTGACTTGGAATTAGAAGTGTTTCAAGTCAAGTCTAGTCTGATATCCTTGCCATAGTTAGCAGCAAGATTAGAATTAGAATAAAGTCTTTTATAAACATTTCTCGAGTCAATGTCGTGGTTTTTTGGGTAACTTATTCATGTAAATAAATCGACAAATCATGTTTCTGGTTAGGTATATCCCTTACTGTGTGTCTGGCGTTGCTATTCAATGCTGTACCAGATGTTTTTTGAAAACATATCTGCATTTTACTTTTCACCCTTTCATTGTGTTCCTTAGTTATCCATCTTCTTTAACACTGTTTTGTTCTAGTTTCAACTCTCGCATTCAGTAATGAATCTCTTAGCAAGACCCATGGAATAGGATAAGATCCAATTGTAGACTGAGGGGGTATGGTCATGTCATGAGAAGAGATGAACAGTATATTGGAAATGGAGGTACAGGGAACGAGAAGGAGATGGAGACCAAAGCGAAGGTGGGTGGACTGTATCAAAGATGACCTTCGGTCAAAGGGATTAACCGGTGAAGAAAGTAGACTGAGGTGGTATGGTCATGTCATGAGAAGAGATGAACAGTATATTGGAAATGGAGGTACAGGGAACGAGAAGGAGAGGGAGACCAAAGCGAAGGTGGATGGACTGTATCAAGGATGACCTTCGATCAAAGGGATTAACCGGTGAAGAAAGTAGACTGAGATGGTATGGTCATGTCATGAGAAGAGATGAACAGTATATTGGAAATGGAGGTACAGGGAACGAGGACGAGAGGGAGACCAAAGCGAAGGTGGATGGACTGTATCAAGGATGACCTTCGATCAAAGGGATTAACCGGTGAAGAAAGTAGACTGAGGTGGTATGGTCATGTCATGAGAAGAGATGAACAGTATATTGGAAATGGAGGTACAGGGAACGAGAAGGAGAGGGAGACCAAAGCGAAGGTGGATGGACTGTATCAAGGATGACCTTCGATCAAAGGGATTAACCGGTGAAGAAAGTAGACTGAGGTGGTATGGTCATGTCATGAGAAGAGATGAACAGTATATTGGAAATGGAGGTACAGGGAACGAGAAGGAGAGGGAGACCAAAGCGAAGGTGGATGGACTGTATCAAAGATGACCTTCGATCAAAGGGATTTAACCGGTGATGAAGTGTGGGGCAGAGGTAGATGGAGAAAGCTGACCAGAAAAATCGACCCCGCATAGAAGTGGGAAAAGATGCAGACAAAAAAGAAGCTATTGCTTTGAGGCCAGGACTCCTGTTTTGAGGCCAGGACTCCTGTTTTGAGGCCAGGACTCCTGTTTTGAGGCCAGGACTCCTGTTTTGAGGCCAGGACTCCTGTTTTGAGGCCAGGACTCCCGTTTTGGGGCCAGGACTCCTGTTTTGGGGCCAGGACTCCTGTTTTGAGGCCAGGACTCCTGTTTTGAGATTCAGCGCCCCGCCTTTAATTATAGATATTGTATACAGATGAAAATACTTTCATATTATTACGGTTTGTTAAGACCTCTGAAACAGGAGTTACGTTACAGCATGTGGAGTAAAGAGGAAATGTCTCACAGGCTATAATGTTCAGTAGGTCACACCTGTGATATTGTTATCATGCTTTGTCTGTGTGTAAACAGATGTTGGGAGCTTCGCTAGGACCATGTTCCGGGTGTCAAAGTATATTCAGAGCTCCACAAGGCACTATAGTTTTTCTTTTTTTTTTTTTTCTTTTTTTTCTTTTTTCTTTTTTTTTTTTTAATGAGGCGCATTTGCACCGACTCGCAGCGGCGGTGCCCTTTTAGCTCAGAAAAGTTTCCTGATCGCTGATTGGTTGGACAAGATAATTCTAACCAATCGGAGAGCAGGAAACGTTTTCCAGCTAAAAGGGCACCCCTGCAAGTCGGTGTAAATGCGCCTCATTAAAAAAATTGACTATAGAAGAGTTGGAAGTTCCAGATCTACATGGCTGAGAACTATGAAGCGTGGAGTAGATGAGGATGAATGGAGTATTGAATTAAAAGCTCAAGATGAAGATGAGTGGCGAAATCTAACCGAGGCCTTTTGCGTCAATAGGCGTAGAAGGAGATGATGAGGATGATGATGATGATGACGATGTTGCTACTTACAGGAGTAAGAGATTGTGCTGTCTGAAGAAAATGATTGTAAAAATGCTAACTGAGGACTTTTGCGTCAATAGGCGTAAAAGGATGATGATGATGAAGCTACTTACAGGAGTAAGAAATTGTGCTGTCTGAAGCCAATGTCTGTAAAAATGCTAACTGAGGACTTTAGCGTCAGTAGGCGTAGAAGGAGATGATGATGATGATGTTGATGTTGCTACTTACAGGAGTAAGAGATTGTGCTGTCTGAAGCCAATGTTTGGAAAAATGCTAACTGAAGACTTTCGCGTCAATAGGCGTAGAAGGAGATGATGATGATGATGATGATGATGATGTTGCTACTTACAGGAGTAAGAGATTGCGCTATCTGAAGCCAATGTTTGTAAAAATGCTGATAAAAGCAGATAATTCTGCTTTCTGGAAGGGAATGATAGCACAGAATATTAAATCCACGTGAACAGAGAGTTGCTGAGAAGCAAAATTTGGAGTCATGTGAATCCTGATTTTTTAATACTATGTCCAGTGACAGGAGGAACTTCATTGCCATGTTGACCTTAGTGCGCAAAGTACTGTCCGAATAATTATCTGGTCTCATAATAGCTATGGTCCTTGATGCTGATTGAAGTTTGCTTAAAGAATGAATAA